>NW_025744694.1:0-6749 GCF_021184085.1 Oncorhynchus gorbuscha
GGGATGGTGCCAGGTTTCCTCCAGACGTGACGCTTGGCATTCAGGCCAGAGAGTTCAGTCTTAGTTTCATCAGACCAGTGAATCTTGTTTCTCATGGTCTGAGAGTTTATAGGTGCAGGCTGTCATGTGCCTTTTAATGAGGAGTGGCTTCCATCTGGCCACTCTACCATAAAGGCCTGAATGGTGGAGTGCGGCAGAGATGGTTATACTTCTGGAAGGAACTCTAGAGCACTGTCAGAATGACCATCGGGTTCTTGGTCACCTCCCTGACCACAGCCCTTTTCCCCCAATTGCTCAGTTTGGCCAGGCAGCTAGCTCTCGGAAGAGTATTGGTGGTTCCAAACTTCTTCCATTTAAGAATCATGGAGGCCACTGTGTTCTTCAGGACCTTCAATGCTGTAGCAATTTTTTGGTAATCTTCCCCAGATCTGAGCCTGTCTCGGAGCTCTACAGACAATTCCTTAAACCTCATAGTTTGGTTTTTGCTCTGACAAGCACTGTCCAACTGTGGGTTCCTATAGAAGGCAGGTGTGACAACTCTAAGCAAGGGTCAGTTAGTTACTAGATGGACTCAAGTCAATTCATAGAACCATCTCAGGATGATCAATGAAACAGGACACCTGAGCTCAATTTCAAGTCTCATAGCAAGGGTCTGAATACTTGTGTAACTAAGGTATGTCTGGGTTTCTTTCAAATACATTTTCCCAAATAAAAAAAAAAAATCTGTTTTCACTTTGTCGTTATGGGGTATTGTATGTGGATTGATGAGGAATAAAAATTATTTAATACATTTAAAAATAAGGCTGTAACGTAACAAATGTGGAAAAGTGAGGGATCTGAATACTTTCTGAATGCACTATATGCCTAATATTCTATTTTAAGAAAAGCTATCGGTGGTGGTAGGTGTGGTGAAGTTCTCAGAGTCCAAGGCTTGCACTGACGGCCAGGAGTCTGTGACAGTAGGAGTGAAGTTTTTGGAAAAAGTGGACCCCTTGCCTATTGTCTGATCCATTTGTGGATTCGGGGTGGGTGAAAACAGAGTTGGGTGCTGTGGAATCGGTGAGGGTAACAGAAGTGGTCTTGTGATAATTGTTTGTTTCTCTGCTGGACAGAGGGAGAAGGCACTTGTTGTAGTTATTGTTACATACAGAGACAGATATGACACTATTGAGCAAAGATAGGTATACATTAGACCACAAACAGAAAGCCGGACAGGAAACCAAAGGATTAAACAGACATAAGTGTAATGGCCGAAGCCATACGTGCTTTACTGTGCATAAGGGCTTAGAGCAGAGGAGGAGGTGACCCCTTAAAAAGGATCTATTTATGGAAGGAGCAGGACATCATTATAAAGATTAGATAGAGAGGGTAAAGGACATAAGTGCTTAGATTAAAGGCCATAAGTGCTTAGGTAAAATAGATATACATTAATTTTAGGACACGAGAGGGTCCTGCCACCATTGTAATCTAATCAAGAGCGGACACAGGCGTTATTAGGCATGAACATGGAGGAAGCCTGGACTGAAAGATAATGGTAACATGACCTGAGGGAAGAAACTTCATTAACATATGGAATGGACTCATACTGTGTGTGTATAAATACAGAGCCAGTGCTCTGGGAAAGTGTGTGTTCATGGACTGCCTAGGCTTCTGATATGTTTGTATTAAAAGCCTATATTGAAATCACAAGTTCTTGTAAGTGTTATATTTTGAAATGATTCTCCACGACACACTCTGCGTTAAACAAATGGGGACAAGACATGTGAATTGTTTTGTTCTCAAGAAAAGGGTGCCATTGAAAGGAGTGATTACTGGGATACCAGTAGTTGACCAACTGAAGGAAGATTCCTGGGTGTTCAGATGCTCGGCTGTTTGGTGTGACGAGACGGGCGGCATTAGTGGTGAAAAGGAAAAGTCATTGTTCTTTTGAATTTTAATGTTGATTCTTTGCCCGACAAAGTGATGTTAGGATATATAAGTTATCCTGTATGACCTTTGACCGAATACATTACATTGTTACAGGTGTCAAGCTTATGGGCATGTGGCAGCAGTGTGTTGGGGGAAGGCTCCAAGGGTGAGATGTGTGCAGAAGGGCATAGGAGACAAAGGAATGTGTACCATTGGGGAAAGTAGTGGTATGTGTTAATTGTAGGGCTGCCCATGGGGCTGGGGATCAGAAATGTCCTGTGCGAGAGAGGGTGGTGTTTTTTTATTATTAGAAGTTTTTTGTGTGTGTGTGTTGTGTTGTGTTAGATGGTAGCGTATTTGTTTATTAATTTTTTTTTTCCAAGCAAAATATAATGGAGTTGTACTCCAGTCTAGTAGGTGGCGGTAATACAACATTTGTGATGCCAACCACCATTAAATCTTATCGAAGAAAAAGACAGTCGTCAGGCAGTATTGTTTCTGTTTTCATGTCCAGACACTTCTCTTGTTTTGTAATGCTCCATGTTCGTTATTATTAAACTCACCATCTGCACCTGCTTCCTGACTCCCTGCATTTCGTTATGTTGGGGTTCGTTTTCCATGTCAATCATTGGCTTATTGGTGAAATTAGCATTCAGACAATATCTTTAATTAAATCATTCAAAAACCTTTATTAATGCAATTGCAGACAGAAGTTGACAACAGGAACATAGCACGCATCTTTCCGAGTGAGTTCTGCAAAATAGAAAAGGGTCCAAGGTGTTTTATTATGCCTACAGTCATATATCTTAGTGATGTCACTGCCTACGTCATTACATTTACATTACATTTAAGTCATTTAGCAGACGCTCTTATCCAGAGCGACTTACAAATTGGTGCATTCACCTTATGACATCCAGTGGGACAGTCACTTAACAATAGTGCATCTAAAACTTAGGGGGGGTGGGGTGAGAGGGATTACTTAACCTATCCTAGGTATTCCTTAAAGAGGTGGGGTTTCAGGTGTCTCCGGAAGGTGGTGATTGACTCCGCTGTCCTGGCGTCGTGAGGGAGTTTGTTCCACCATTGGGGGGCCAGGGCAGCGAACAGTTTTGACTGGGCTGAGCGTGGGAGCTGTACTTCCTCAGTGGTAGGGAGGCGAGCAGGCCAGAGGTGGATGAACGCAGTGCCCTTGTTTGGGTGTAGGGCCTGATCAGAGCCTGGAGGTACTGAGGTGCCGTTCCCTCACAGCTCCGTAGGCAAGCACCATGGTCTTGTAGCGGATGCGAGCTTCAACTGGAAGCCAGTGGAGTAGAACGGAGGAGCGGGGTGACGTGAGAGAACTTGGGAAGGTTGAACACCAGACGGGCTGCGGCGTTCTGGATGAGTTGAAGGGGTTTAATGGCACAGGCAGGGAGCCCAGCCAACAGCGAGTTGCAGTAATCCAGACGGGAGATGACAAGTGCCCTGGATTAGGACCTGCGCCGCTCCCTGTGTGAGGCAGGGTCGTACTCTTTGGATGTTGTAGAGCATGAACCTACAGGAACGGGCCACCGCCTTGATGTTAGATTGAGAACGACAGGGTGTTGTCCAGGATCACGCCAAGGTTCTTGGCGCTCTGGGAGGAGGACACAATGGAGTTGTCAACCGTGATGGCGGAGATGTGGAGCAGGCAGTCCTTCCCCCGGGAGGAAGAGCAGCTCCGTCTTGCCGAGGTTCAGCTTGAGGTGGTGATCCGTCATCCACACTGATATGTCTGCCAGACATGCAGAATCGGTTCGCCACCTGGTCATCAGAAGGGGGAAAGGAGAAGATTAATTGTGTGTCGTCTGCATAGCAATGATAAGAGAGACCATGTGAGGTTATGACAGAGCCAAGTGACTTGGTGTATAAGCGAGAATAGGAGAGGGCCAAGAACAGAGCCTGGGGGACACCAGTGGTGAGAGCGCGTGGTGAGGGGAGACAGATTCTCGCCACGCCACCTGGTAGGAGCGACCTGTCAGGTAGGACGCAATCAAGCGTGGGCCGCGCCGGGAGATGCCCAACTCGGAGAGGGTGGAGAGGAGGATCTGATGGTTCACAGTATCGAAGGCAGCCGATAGATCTAGAAGGATGAGAGCAGAGGAGAGAGAGTTAGCTTTAGCAGTGCGGAGCGCTCCGTGATACAGAGGAGGGAGAGCAGTCTCAGTTGAATGACTAGTCTTGAAACCTGACTGATTTGGATCAAGAAGGTCATTCAGAGAGAGATAGCGGGAGAGCTGGCCAAGGACAGCACGTTCAAGAGTTTGGAGAGAAAAGAAAGAAGGGATACTGGTCTGTAATTGTTGACATCGGAGGATCGAGTGTGGTGGTTTTTTCAGAAGGGTGCAACTCTCGCTCTCTTGAAGACGGAAGGGATTTAGCCAACAGTCAGGGATGAGTTGATGAGCGAGGTGAGGTAAGGGAGAAGGTCTCCGGAAATGGTCTGGAGAAGAGAGGGAGGGGATAAGGGTCAAGCGGGCAGGTTGTTGAAGCGGCTGGCTGTCACAAAGACGCAAGATTTCATCTGGAGAGAGAGGGGAGAAAGAGGTCAGAGCACAGGGTAGGGCAGTGTGAGCAGAACCAGCAGTGTCGTTTGACTTAGCAAACGAGGATCGGATGTCGGCCGACCTTCTTTTCAAAATGGTTGACGAAGTCATCTGCAGAGGGAGGAGGGGGGGGAGGGGGCGGAGGATTCAGGAGGAGGAGAAGGTGGCAAAGAGCTTCCTAGGGGGTTAGAGGCAGCAGCTTGGAATTTAGCGTGGTAGAAAGTGGCTCGGCAGCAGAGACAGAGGAGGAAAAATGTAGAGAGGAGGGAGTGAAAGGATGCCAGGTCTTGCAGGGAGGCGAGTTTTCCTCCATTTCCGCTCGGCTGCCCGGAGCCCTGTTCTGTGAGCTCGCAATGAGTCATCGAGCCACGGAGCGGGAGGGGAGGACCGAGCCGGCCTGGAGGGATAGGGGACATAGAGAGTCAAGGGATGCAGAGAGGGAGGAGAGGAGGGTTGAGGAGGCAGAATCAGGAGATAGGTGGGAGAAGGTTTGAGCGGAGGGAAGAGATGATAGGATGGAAGAGGAGAGAGTAGCGGGGGAGAGAGAGCGAAGGTTGGGACGGGCGCGATACCATCCGAGTAGGGGCAGTGTGGGAGGTGTTGGATGAGAGCGAGAGGGAAAAGGATACAGGCAGTGGTCGGAGACTTGGAGGGGAGTTGCAATGAGGTTAGTGGAAGAACAGCATCTAGTAAAGATGAGGTCGAGCGTATTGCCTGCCTTGTGAGTAGGGGGGAAGGTGAGAGGGTGAGGTCAAAGAGGAGAGGAGTGGAAAGAAGGAGGCAGAGAGGAAAAGAGTCAAGGTAGACGTGGGGAGGAGTTAAAGTCGCCCAGAACTGTGAGAGGTGAGCCGTCCTCAGGAAAGGAGCTTATCAAGGCATCAAGCTCATTGGATGAACTCTCCGAGGAACCTGGAGGCGATAAATGATAAGGATGTTAAGCTTGAAAGGGCTAGTAACTGTGACAGCATGGAATTCAAAGGAGGCGAGGACAGATGGGTAAGGGGAGAAAGAGAGAATGACACTTGGGAGAGATAAGGATCCCGGTGCCACCACCCCCGCTGACCAGACGCTCTCGGGTGTGCGAGAACACGTGGGCGGGTAAGAGAGAGCAGTAGGAGTAGCAGTGTTGTCTGTGGTGATCCATGTTCCCGTCAGGGCCACGAAGTCGAGGGACTGGAGGGAGGCATAGGGCTGAGATGAACTCTGCCTTGTTGACCGCAGATTGGCAGTTCCAGAGGCTACCGGAGACCTGGAACTCCACGTGGGTCGTGCGCGCTGGGACCACCAAAGTAGGGTGGCCGCGGCCACGCGGTGAGGAGCGTTTGTATGGTCTGTGCAGAGAGGAGAACAGGGATAAACCGACACATAGTTGACAGGCTACAGAAGAGCTACGCTAATGCAAAAGGAGATTGGAATGACAAGTGGACTACACGTCTCGAATGTTCAGAAAGTTAAGCTACGTAGCAAGAATCTTATTGACTAAAATGATTAAATGATACAGTACTGCTGAAGTAGGCTAGCTGGCAGTGGCTGCGTTGTTGACACTACACTAATAAATCGTTCCGTTGAGTGTAAATAGTTTCTGCAGTGTTGCTATTCGGGGGCTAGCAGCTAGCGAGCAGTGTTTACGTTACGTTGCGTTAAAAGAACGACAATAGATGGCTAGCGAACCTAGAAAATCGCTCTAGACTACACAATTATCTTTGATACAAAACGAAGCTATGTAGCTAGCTACAGCTAGCTACGATCAAACAAATCAAACCGTTGTACTGTAATGAAAATGAAGTGCAAATGTGATACAACCTGTGAATGCGACTGGTAGTTGAGTTCTATACAGAAGACGTTTGGGCTAACGTTGGCTAGCTAGTCACCACGTTAAGGACGACAAATAGCTGGCTAGCTAACCTCGGTAAATTAAGATAATCACTCTAAGACTACACATCTAAACCTAAACAACACAATTATCTTGGATACGATGATACGATGATACGAAGACAGCAAAGACAGCTATGTAGCTAGCTAACACTAAACTAATCAAGTCGTTCAGTTGAGTGTAACAGTTTCTCAATGGCAGCTAATCAGTGGACGTTAGCTATTGGCTAGTAGAAGACTACGTTAGGACGGCGAAATACGATAATTACGCAATTATCTTTGATACAAAGACGGCTATGTAGCTAGCTGAGAAGAAATTGGCAGATAAGACAAATCAAACCGTTGTGATATAATATAATGAAATATAATGAAAAAGTTATACTACCCGTTGGAGCGACGTGCAGA
>NW_025744695.1:0-6744 GCF_021184085.1 Oncorhynchus gorbuscha
CACCAGCTACAAGTAGTGAGTGGAGCTACTAAAAGACTAACAGACTATACAACTACAGGTAGTGAGTGGAGTTACTAACAGACTATACAACTACAAGTAGTGAGTGGAGCTACTAAAAGACTAACAGACTATACAACTACAGGTAGTGAGTGGAGTTACTAACAGACTATACAACTACAAGTAGTGAGTGGAGTTACTAAAGACTAACAGACTATACAACTACAAGTAGTGAGTGGAGTTACTAACAGACTAACAGACTATACAACTACAAGTAGTGAGTGGAGTTACTAACAGACTATACAACTACAAGTAGTGAGTGGAGTTACTAACAGACTAACAGACTATACAACTACAAGTAGTGAGTGGAGTTACTAACAGACTATACAACTACAAGTAGTGAGTGGAGTCTACTAACAGACTATACAACTACAAGTAGTGAGTGGAGTTACTAACAGACTATACAACTACAAGTAGTGAGTGGAGTTACTAACAGACTATACAACTACAAGTAGTGAGTGGAGTTACTAACAGACTATACAACTACAAGTAGTGAGTGGAGTTACTAACAGACTATACAACTACAAGTAGTGAGTGGAGTTACTAACAGACTAACAGACTATACAACTACAAGTAGTGAGTGGAGTTACTAACAGACTAACAGACTATACAACTACAAGTAGTGAGTGGAGTTACTAACAGACTATACAGACTATACAACTACAAGTAGTGAGTGGAGTTACTACAGCAGTGAGTGGAGTTACTAACAGACTAACAGACTATACAACTACAAGTAGTGAGTGGAGTTACTAACAGACTAACAGACTATACAACTACAAGTAGTGAGTGGAGTTACTAACAGACTATACAACTACAAGTAGTGAGTGGAGTTACTAACAGACTATACAACTACAAGTAGTGAGTGGAGTTACTAACAGACTATACAACTACAAGTAGTGAGTGGAGTTACTAACAGACTATACAACTACAAGTAGTGAGTGGAGTTACTAACAGACTAACAGACTATACAACTACAAGTAGTGAGTGGAGTTACTAACAGACTATACAACTACAAGTAGTGAGTGGAGTTACTAACAGACTAACAGACTATACAACTACAAGTAGTGAGTGGAGTTACTAACAGACTATACAACTACAAGTAGTGAGTGGAGTTACTAACAGACTATACAACTACAAGTAGTGAGTGGAGTTACTAACAGACAACAAGTTAAACATCTTAACCTGTCATAAAATGTTTTACACACAAATTGCTGTATTTAGCCTACTCTCCCACACCAAATAGCTTGAAGCCAAGCGACTCTTCTCGCAGGCTTACCTTGTTACGTGTCATGGAACGACATAGCAGCTTCTTCAGCATGTTTTGTTATAACTGTGTAACAACAAATTTGATGATAAAAGTTGATCATTTTACATTGCGGGTCATTAGGAAAGAATGTTTGTTTTTCCCACTTTGTGTGCGTGGTCGAGGGGAATTTCTTATTTTACGTGAATATTGACTCAGAGTATCAGTTAAGATCAAATGTTATTGGTCACATATTGATCACACAACAGATGTTATTGGTTCACATATTTAACAGATGTTATTGGTCACTCACATATTTAGCAGATGTTATTGGTCATATATTTAGCAGATGCTATTGGTCACATATTTAACAGATGTTATTGGTCACATACACATATTTAACAGATGCTATTGGTCACATATTTAACAGATGTTATTGGTCACATACACATATTTAACAGATGCTATTGGTCACATACACATATTTAACAGATGTTATTGGTCACATACACATATTTAACAGATGTTATTGGTCACATACACATATTTAACAGATGTTATTGGTCACATATTTAACAGATGTTATTGGTCACATACACATATTTAACAGATGTTATTGGTCACATACACATATTTAACAGATGTTATTGGTCACATACACATATTTAACAGATGTTATTGGTCACATATTTAACAGATGTTATTGGTCATTCACATATTTAGCAGATGCTATTGGTCACATATTTAACAGATGTTATTGGTCACATATTTAACAGATGTTATTGGTCATTCAAGTCGCTTTGGATAAAAGCGTCTGCTAAATGGCATATATTATTATTATATATTATTATTCACATATTTAGCAGATGCTATTGGTCACATATTGGTAACATATTTAACGAAGTTATTGGTCACATATTTAACAGATGTTATTGGTCACATATTTAGCAGATGTTATTGGTCCATATTTAAGAGATGTTATTAGTCACATATTTAACAGATGTTATTGGTCACATATTTAACAGATGTTATTGGTCACATATTTAACAGATGTTATTGGTCCATATTTAACAGATGTTATTGGTCACATACAAATATTTAACAGATGTTATTGGTAACCTACACATATTTAACCTCTCTTGGGTAGGGGCAGTATTTTTACGTCCGGATGAAAAGGATGCCCAAAGTAAACTGCCTGTTACTCGGGCCCAGAAGCCATGCATGTAATTGATATATTTGGATAGAAAACACTCTAAAGTTTCTAAAACTGTTAAAATTATACCTGTGAGTGTAAACAAAGCTGATATGGCAAAAGACAGAGGACAAACTATCCCCCCCCAAAAAAGAATTCAGCCTACCACTGTTTTCAATGGCTGTCACTTTTATTATAAGGTGAAATCCTCCAGATTGCAGTTCCTTGCCTCAATTAGATGTCAACAGTCCTTTAGAAAGAGTTTCAGGCTGGTTGTTGGAAAATGAGCCATAAATTGTAGTTTTTTCTAGGTGGCTCCCATTTCGGCTGCAGTGTTTCCAAGCTAGTGGAAGAGAACCTGTATCCGTTCTTTGCGGATGCTGGCCAGGTGGTACGCTACTGTCCCACCTGCCCATAAGAAGTTAACAGGATGTTATTGGTCACATACAAATATTTAACAGATTCTATTGCGGGTGCAGGGAACTGCTTGTATGAGTTTAAAATGTTACCGAATTGTGTCATACTGTATAAGGATGAGATTTATGATGTTACTCTTTGTCTAAATTTTCATTCTCTGTCTCATTTCAGGTGAAAGCCAACAACCCTGAGCTCAGCTTCCTGCTCCTGCTGTCACTCAAGCTCTGCTTCCTGTGTGCACTGGTTTTCATTGGCCGGCCGAAGCCACGCTGGACTTGCATGCTGAGACACACCCTGTTTGGTATGCTTGTGTTCTGCATCTCCTGTCTGCTCAGCAGGACTGTGGTGGTGCTGGTGGCCTTCAGGGCCACTCTGCCTGGAGAGAACCTGATGAGATACTTCAGCCCAGCTCAGCAAAGGATGGGCATCTCCATCTGCACACTCATCCAGGTGAACATCTAGTTTTTACTATTGAATGTATTTATTTCCTTCACTGACCGTATTCTGTTGTTATGGTGACTGTGTTTTTTCCTTCCAAACCCCTTTCTTCCCTTCCACAGGTGCTGATCTGTGTGCTGTGGCTGGCCTCAGCCTCCACCCCGGCCGGCTGAGAGGGGGACAGAGAGGGTCGGGGGCCGAGGGTGGTCCTGGAGTGTGACGTGGGCTCTGTGGTCGGCTTTTCTCTGGTGCTGGGCTACATTGGCTTGCTAGCCTCTCTTTGTCTCCTCTTAGCCTTCCTGGCCAGGAAACTCCCCTGACAACTTCAACGAGGCCAAGTTCATCACCTTCAGCATGCTGATCTTCTGTGCTGTATGGATCTCCTTCGTCCCTGCCACGCCAGCCTCCTGGGAAGTACACTGTAGCTGTGGAGATATTTGCCATCTTAGCCTCTAGTTTTGGGCCGTTGTTCTGTCTGTTTGCTCCAAAGTGTTTCATCATCCTCCTGAGACCAGAGAGAAACACTCAAGAAGCACATGATGTCCAAATAGAAAGCACCAAGAAAACATGATGTCCAAATAGAAACCACCAAGAAACACATGATGTTCAATTAGAAACTACCAAGAAACACATGATGGTCAAGTTGGAAACAAAAAGAAACACATGATGGTCAAGTTGGAAACAAAAAGAAACACTTATTGGCCACAGGAGTGTGTTGTTGTGCCTCCTCAAAGTCAGTTATTGTAATAAAAGATCCTCCATCTTACATTGATCCTCACTCAGCTTGTCCTCTTAACACCTCTATCAGCTCATTGTAGTGTTTGACAGGTATCCTAATCAATCGAATGAAACGAGTGTTCTCTCACTGCAAGCCCACAAAGCTTTCATTCTCCTCTTCTTTCAGTGCTCAGTCAGAAATCAAACCTCTGTCTGCCTCTAGCCCCCTAGCCCCCTAGCCCTAGTTCCTGGCCCCTAGTCCTAGCCCCTAACCCCTGATTTGATGGGTTTAGGAAACATAGCAGTAACTTCACCCAGCCTGGTAGAATATATCTTCCTCAGAGCCTTTACAGGAGAGAGGATCAGAGAGAGGCTCGTCACTAGAGGCCTGGGCGAGGCTAGGTGGGCTGTAGCCCTGCAGGCTAACACAGGCCAGAGTGATGAGAGAGTCCAGAGTGATGAGAGAGACCAGAGGATGAGAGAGAGACCAGAGTAATGAGATGGGCCAGAGGATGAGATGGGCCAGAGTAATGAGATGGGCCAGAGTGATGTAAGAGGGGCCAGAGTGATGAGAGAGAGGCCAGAGTGATGAGAGCGACCAGAGTGATGAGAAAGGGGCAGAGTGATGAGTGAGGGACCAGAGTGATGAGAGAGGGGGCCAGAGTGATGAGAAGGAGAAGGCCAGGGGCCAGAGTGATGAGAGAAGGCCAGAGTGATGAGAGGGGCCAGAGTGATGAGAGGCCAGAGTGATGAGTGAGCCAGAGGATGAGAAAGGGGCCAGAGGATGAGAGAGGGACCAGAGTGATGAGAAAGGGGCCAGAGTGATGAGGAGAGGGCCAGAGTGATGAGAGAGAGACCAGAGTGATGAGAGGGCCAGAGGATGAGAGAGAGACCAGAGTGATGAGAGAGACCAGAGTAATGAGATGGGCCAGAGTAATGAGATGGGCCAGAGTAATGAGAGGGGCCTGGGGAGGATGAGAGAGAGACCAGAGTGATGAGAGAGACTGTGAGTAATGAGATGGGCCAGAGTAATGAGATGGGCCAGAGTGATGTAAGAGGGGCCAGAGGATGAGAGAGGGGCCAGAGTGATGAGAGAGAGGCCAGAGTGATGAGAGAGGGCCAGAGTGATGAGAGAGGGGCCAGAGTGATGAGAGAGGGGCCAGAGTGATGAGAGGGACCAGAGTGATGAGAGAGGGCCAGAGTGATGAGAGAGGGACCAGAGTGATGAGAGGGACCAGAGTGATGAGAGAGGGCCAGAGTGATGAGAGAGGGACCAGAGTGATGAGAGAGGGGGCAGAGTGATGAGAGAGGGGCCAGAGTGATGAGAGGGACCAGAGTGATGAGAGGGACCAGAGTGATGAGAGAGGGGCCAGAGTGATGAGAGGGACCAGAGTGATGAGAGGGACCAGAGTGATGAGAGAGGGGCCAGAGTGATGAGAGAGGGGCCAGAGTGATGAGAGCGACCAGAGTGATGAGAGGGACCAGAGTGATGAGAGAGGACCAGAGTGATGAGAGAGGGGCCAGAGGATGAGAGAGGGGCCAGAGTGATGAGAGGGCCAGAGTGATGAGAGAGGACCAGAGTGATGAGTGAGGACCAGAGTGATGAGAGAGGAGCCAGAGTGATGAGAGAGGGCCAGAGTGATGAGAGAGGGACCAGAGTGATGAGAGGGCCAGAGTGATGAGAGAGGGGCCAGAGGATGAGAGGCCAGAGTGATGAGTGAGGGACCAGAGTGATGAGAAAGGGGCCAGAGTGATGAGAGAGGCCAGAGTGATGAGGAGGCCAGAGTGATGAGAGAGAGGCCAGAGTGATGAGAGAGGGGCCAGAGTGATGAGAGAGAGGCCAGAGTGATGAGAGAGAGGCCAGAGTGATGAGAGGGGCCAGAGTATGAGAGAGGCCAGAGTGATGAGAGGAGGCCAGAGTGATGAGAGAGGGCCAGAGTGATGAGAGAGGGACCAGAGTGATAGAGAGAGGCCAGAGTAATGAGAGAGGCCAGAGTAATGAGAGAGAGGCCAGAGTGATGAGAGGGAGGCCAGAGTGATGAGAGGAGGCCAGAGTAATGAGAGAGAGGCCAGAGTGATGAGAGAGGCCAGAGTGATGAGAGGAGGCCAGAGTGATAGAGAGAGGCCAGAGTAATGAGAGAGAGGCCAGAGTGATGAGAGGAGGCCAGAGTAATGAGAGAGAGGCCAGAGTAATGAGAGAGGCCAGAGTGATGAGAGGGAGGCCAGAGTGATGAGAGAAGGCCAGAGTGATGAGACGGAGGCCAGAGTGATGAGAGAGGCCAGACTGATGAGAGGGGACCAGAGTGATGAGAGGGACCAGAGTGATGAGAGAGAGTCCAGAGTCTCAGGGCTCTCTGAGGTGACAGGCTGTCATTGGATCGTTAAACTTTCCTCTTTTGAAACTCTAACACACCTGTACAATATTAACAAACCTGGATGTCCTTGCAAAAATAAACTAGAATATCAGCCCTTTTTCTACTTGGATGCTGCTGCCCCTCTGCCACCCCGCTCAATAGCAATTGATCTGTTGCTATTCCTGCTCAGGCAAGATGGAAGGATATGGGGCCCCGCAGAGAGAAGGGGGAGGGGTGTCCTGTTATGGAAGGATATGGGGCCCCGCAGAGAGAAGGGGAGGGGTGTCCTGTTATGGAAAAGGATATGGGGCCTTGCACAGAGGGGG
>NW_025744696.1:5000-6717 GCF_021184085.1 Oncorhynchus gorbuscha
GTTGAAAATTGATTTGAGTAAGACATACCGGTTTATCCTCGAGGTTAACCTACACTATACACTCAGTGGCCGCTTTATTAGGTACACCCATCTAGAACTTGGAGTAGCGTGCAGGGTAGTGTAGTGTAGTTCAGGGTAGTAGTGTAGGGTAGTGTAGGGTAGTGTAGTGTAGTTCAGGGTAGTAGTGTAGGGTAGTGTAGGGTAGTGTGGGGTAGTTCAGGGTAGTTCAGGGTAGTGCAGGGTAGTGCGGGGTAGTGCAGGGTAGTGCAGGGTAGTGTAGGGTAGTGTAGGGTAGTGCAGGGTAGTGTAGGGTAGTGTAGGGCAGTGTAGGGTAGTGCAGGGTAGTGCAGGGTAGTGCAGGGTAGTGCAGGGTAGTGCAGGGTAGTGTAGGGTAGTGCAGGGTAGTGCAGGGTAGTGTAGGGTAGTGTAGGGTAGTGCAGGGTAGTGTAGGGTAGTGCAGGGTAGTGTAGGGTAGTCCAGGGTAGTGCAGGGTAGTGTGGGGTAGTGCAGGGTAGTGCGGGGTAGTGCAGGGTAGTGTAGGGTAGTGCAGGGTAGTGTAGGGTAGTGCAGGGTAGTGCAGGGTAGTGTAGGGTAGTGCAGGGTAGTGTAGGGTAGTGCAGGGTAGTGCAGGGTAGTGTAGGGTAGTGTAGGGTAATGCAGGGTAGTGTAGGGTAGTGTGGGGTAGTGCAGGGTAGTGCAGGGTAGTGCAGGGTAGTGCGGGGTAGTGCGGGGTAGTGCGGGGTAGTGTAGGGTAGTGTAAGGTAGTGTAGGGTAGTGCAGTGCAGGGTAGTGTAGGGTAGTGTAGGGTAGTGTAGGGTAGTGTAGTGTAGTGTAGGGTAGTGTAGGGTAGTGTAGTGTAGTGTAGTGTAGTGTAGGGTAGGGTAGTGTAGGGTAGGGTAGTGTAGGGTAGGGTAGTGTAGTGTAGGGTAGTGCAGGGTAGTGTAGGGCAGTGCAGGGTAGTGCAGGGTAGTGTAGGGTAGTGCAGGGTAGTGCAGGGTAGTGTAGTGTAGGGTAGTGTAGGGTAGTGTAGGGTAGTGCAGGGTAGTGTAGTGTAGTGTAGTGTAGTGTAGTGTAGGGTAGTGTAGTGTAGGGTAGTGTAGTGTAGTGTAGGGTAGTATAGGGTAGTGTAGTGTAGTGTAGGGTAGTGTAGTGCAGGGTAGTGCAGGGTAGTGTAGGGTAGTGTAGGGTAGTGCAGGGTAGTGTAGGGTAGTGCAGGGTAGTGTAGGGTAGTGTAGGGTAGTGTAGGGTAGTGCAGGGGTAGTGCAGGGTAGTGTAGGGGTAGTGCAGGGTAGTGAGACATAGTGACATAAGAGTCCAGGCATAAGACTTACTGTAAGCAGTGGCAGAGTCCCTCTCCTTCTGATCTTCACTGATGAACATGGTCAGAGCTGAGTAGGGCACATGGAAACACTGGAGAGGTAGAGAGAGAGAGACAGAGAGAGACAGAGAAAGAGAGAGAGACAGAGAAAGAGAGAGACAGAGAGACAGAGAGAGACAGAGAAAGAGAGAGAGACAGAGAAAGAGAGAGAGACAGAGAAAGAGAGAGAGACAGAGAAAGAGAGAGAGACAGAGAGAGAGCGGGACAGAGAGAGAGAGAGAGAGAGAGAGAGAGAGAGAGAGAGAGAGGACAGAGACAGAGAGAGAGAGAGACAGAGAGACAGAGAGAGAGATGTAGAGAGAGAGAGACAGAGAGAGAGACAGAGCGGGACAGAGAGAG
>NW_025744697.1:0-5000 GCF_021184085.1 Oncorhynchus gorbuscha
TGGGATAGGGTTATGAATGGTTAAGGTAAGGGTTAAGGTCTGGGATAGGGTTATGAATGGTTAAGGTAGAGGGTTAAGGTCTGGGATAGGGTTATGAATGGTTAAGGTAAGGGTTAAGGTTGGGGATAGAGTTATGGAATGGTTAAGGTAAGGGTTAAGGGTTGGGATAGGGTTATGAATGGTTAAGGTAAGGGTTAAGGTTGGGGATAGGGTTATGAACGGTTAGGTAAGGGTTACGGTTGGGGATAGGGTTATGAACAGTTAAGGTAAGGGTTAAGGTTGGGGATAGGGTTATGAATGGTTAAGGTAAGGGTTAAGGTTTGGGATAGGGTTATGAATGGTTAAGTTAAGGGTTAAGGTTGGGGATAGGGTTATGAATGGTTAAGGTAAGGGTTAAGGTTGGGGATAGGGTTATGAATGGTTAAGGTTGGGGATAGGGTTATGAATGGTTAAGGTAAGGGTTAAGCTTGGGGATAGGGTTATGAATGGTTAAGGTAAGGGTTAAGGTTTGGGATAGGGTTATGAATGGTTAAGGTTGGGATAGGTTTATGAATGGTTAAGGTCTGGGATAGGGTTATGAATGGTTAAGGTTGGGATAGGGTTATGAATGGTTAAGGTAAGGGTTAAGGTTTTGGATAGGGTTATGAATGGTTAAGGTAAGGGTTACGGTTGAGATAGGGTTATGAATGGTTAAGGTAAGGGTTAAGGGTTGGGATAGGGTTATGAGCGGTTAAGGTAAGGGTTAAGGGTTGGGATAGGGTTATGAATGGTTAAGGTAAGGGTTAAGGTTGGGGATAGGGTTATGCATGGGTAAGGTAAGGGTTAAGGTTGGGGATAGGGTTATGAATGGTTAAGGTAAGGGTTAAGGTTGCGGATAGGGGTTATGAAGGGTTAAGGTTGGGGATAGGGTTATGAATGGTTAAGGTAAGGGTTAAGGTCTGGGATAGGGTTGTGAATGGTTAAGATAAGGGTTAAGGTCTGGGATAGGGTTATGAATGGTTAAGGTAGGATTAAGAGTCTGAGATAGGAATTATGAATAAGTTAAAGTAAGAATTAAGAATTTAAGAATAAAATTACAAATAAAATTAAAAATAAGAATTTAAAATCTAAGACAAAATTATAATAAATTAAATACAAGAATTAAATTAGAGACAAAATTTATAACAATTAAGTAAGAATTAAGAATTTAGGACCAAAGGAATTTAGGCATAAGATTTAAAGTAAAATTAGGGTAGAATAAGGTATAAATAGATTAAGATAGAATAAAATTACAAATAGATTAAATAAAATTAAAATTTAGAATAAAGAATTATGAATAGTTAGGTAAGGAGTTAAGCTTGGGGATAGGGTTATGAATAGTTGGAAATGAGAGGTTAAGGTTGAGGATAGGGTTATGAATGGTTAAGGTTGGGATAGGTTTATGAATGGTTAAGGTTGGGATAGGGTTATGAATGGTTAAGGTTGGGACAAGTTATGAATGGTTAAGGTAAGGTTAAGGTTTGGGATAGGGTTATGAATGGTTAAGGTAAGGGTTACGGTTAGATAGGGTTATGAACGGTTAAGGTAAGGGTTAAGGGTTGGGATAGGGTTATGAATGGTTAAGGTTGGGATAGGGTTATGAATGGTTAAAGTAAGGGTTAAGGGTTGGGATAGGGTTATGAATGGTTAAGGTATGGGTTAAGGGTTGGGGATAGGGTTATGAATGGTTAAGGTTGGGATAGGGTTATGAATGGTTAAGGTAAGGGTTAAGGTTGGGGATAGGGTTATGAATGCTTAAGGTAAGGGTTAAGGCTGGCGAATAGGGTTATGAAATTAAATTGGGGATAAGGTTATCAAATGGTTAATTAAGGGTTAAGGTCTGGGAATAGGGTTATGAATGGTTAAGGTTGGGGATAGGGTTATGAATAAATTAAGGTAAGGGTTAAGGTCTGGGATAGGGTTATGAATGGTTAAAGTTGGGGGATAGGGTTGTGAATGGTTAAGATAAGGGTTAAGGTCTGGGATAGGGTTATGAATGGTTAGGTAAGGGTTAAGGTCTGGGATAGGGTTATGAATGGTTAAGGTAAGGGTTAAGGTTGGGGATAGGGTTATGAATGGTTAAGGTAAGGGTTAAGGTCTGGGATAGGGTTACAAATGGTTAGAGTAAATTAAGGTTGGGGATAGGCTATGAACAATTAAGTAAGGGTTAAGGTTTAGAATAGGGTTTTGAAAATTAAGGTAAGGGTTAAGGCTGGGGACAAAATTATGAATGGTTAAATAAGGGTTAAGGTTAGATAGGGTTATGAATGGTTAAGGTAAGGGTTAATGTCTGGGACAAGGGTTATGAATGGTTAAGGTAAGGGTTAAGGTTGTGATAGGTTATGAATGGTTAAGGTAAGGGTTGAACGTCTGAGACCAGGGTTATGAATGGTTAAGGTAAGGGTTAGAATTGCAAAGAATAGGGTTATGAATGGTTAAGGTAAGGGTTAAGGTCTGGATAGGGTTAAGAATGGTTAAATAAGGGTTAAGGTTTGGGATAGGGTTATGAATGGTTAAGGTAAAATTAAGATTCTGGGACCAAAATTTATGAATGGTTAAGGTTGGGATAGGGTTATGAATGGTTAAGGTAAGGGTTAAGGTTTGGGATAGGGTTATGAATGGTTAAGGTAATGGTTAAGGTTGGGGATAGGGTTATGAACGGTTAAGGTTGGGATAGGTTTATGAATGGTTAAGGTTGGGATAGGGTTATGAATGGTTAAGGTAAGGGTTAAGGTTTGGGATAGGGTTATGAATGGTTAAGGTAAGGGTTAAGGTTGGGGATAGGGTTATGAATGGTTAAAGTTGGGATAGGGTTATGATGTCATGCAGGTGATAGAGGACCCAAAAGCGACTTAACAGAAACAGAGTTTATTCAAGTCCAAACAGGGAATAACAGAAATCCTCTAGTCTGTAGAGGGGAATAACAAGAGAAGCGGCCACAGACTGCAGGTCGCTTCGGGTAGGCGCAGGCCGTAGTTGACAGAGACACCTGCTCACACGCAGCATCTGATGAAGGCAAAAAACACGACAGGACAGGGCGAAACACAATCACAGCACGGTGAATACTAAACAAGGAACCGACGGGACAGGAACGGAACACAAAGGAATAAATAGGGACTCCAATCAGGGGAAAGGATCAGGGAACAGGTGTGGGAAGACTAAATGATTAGGGGAATAGAACAGCTGGGAGCAGGAACGGGAACGATAGAGAGAAGAGAGAAAGCGAGAGAGTGAGAGAGGGAGGGGAGAGAGGGATAGAAAGAGGGAAAGAACCTAATAAGACCAGCAGAGGGAAACGAATAGAATGGGGAGCACAGGGACAAGACATGATAATAAATGACAAACATGACATATGAATGGTTAAGGTAAGGGTTACGGTTGGGGATAGGGTTATGAATGGTTAAGATAAGGGTTAAGGTCTGGGATAGGGTTATGAATGGTTAAGGTAAGGGTTAAGGTTTGGGATAGGGTTATGAATGGTTAAGGTAAGGGTTAAGGTCTGGGATAGGGTTATGAATGGTTAAGGTAAGGGTTAATGTTGGGGATAGGGTTATGAATGGTTAGGTAAGGTTGGGTTGGGGATAGGGGTTAAAGAAACACAGAGACAGATGCCATCCCGCTTCCACAACGACATCGTAAAACCAAAACCTACAGATGGCATCGCTCACCGGTGCCCCTAGTGGCTCTAAGTTTCCACATCATTACATTTACATTTACATTTAAGTCATTTAGCAGACGCTCTATCCAGAGCGACTTACAAATTGGTGCATTCACCTTATGACATCCAGTGGAACGGTCACTTTACAATAGTGCATCTAAATCTTAAAGGGGGGTGAGAAGCATTACTTATCCTATCCTAGGTATTCCTTAAAGAGGTGGGGTTTCAGGTGTCCTCCGGGAAGGTGGTGATTGACCCGCTGTCCTGGCGTCGTGAGGGAGTTTGTTCCACCATTGGGGGCCAGAGCAGCGAACAGTTTTGACTGGGTTGAGCGGGAACTGTACTTCCTCAGTGGTAGGGAGGCGAGCAGGCCAGAGGTGGATGAACGCAGTGCCCTTGTTTGGGTGTAGGGCCTGATCAGAGCCTAGAGGGGTACTGAGGTGCCGTTCCCCTCACAGCCCGTAGGCAAGCACCATGGTCTTGTAGCGGATGCAGCTTCAACTGGAAGCCAGTGGAGAGAGCGGAGGAGCGGGGTGACGTGAGAGAACTTGGGAAGGTTGAACACCAGACGGGCTGCGGCGTTCTGGATGAGTTGTAGGGGGTTTAATGGCACAGGCAGGGAGCCCAGCCAACAGCGAGTTGCAGTAATCCAGACGGGAGATGACAAGTGCCTGGATTAGGACCTGCGCCGCTTCCTGTGAGGCAGGGTCGTACTGCGGATGTTGTAGAGCATGAACCATAACAATGTAGAATGTATGCACACATGACTGTAAGTCGCTTTGGATAAAAGCGTCTGCTAAATGGCATATATATATATATGAACCTACAGGAACGGGCCACCGCCTTGATGTTAGTTGAGAACGACAGGGTGTTGTCCAGGATCACGCCAAGGTTCTTAGCGCTCTGGGAGGAGGACACAATGGAGTTGTCAACCGTGATGGCGAGATCATGGAACGGCAATCCTTCCCTGGGAGGAAGAGCAGCTCCGTCTTGCCGTGGTTCAGCTTGAGGTGGTGATCCGTCATCCACACTGATATGTCTGCCAGACATGCAGAGATGCGATTCGCCACCTGGTCATCAGAAGGGGGAAAAGAGAAGATTAATTGTGTGTCGTCTGCATAGCAATGATAGGAGAGACCATGTGAGGTTATGACAGAGCCAAGGATCATCTCCCCATATCCTCAGACATGGATGGACGTCAATACTGTCTTGTATCACAGGTGACCTGACTGCCCTTGATGACCCTATCATGTTTATAGGGATTTGTACAGAAGAACTACATCCTCCCTCCATATATATCCATCCTCTATCCCCCCCCCCTACA
>NW_025744698.1:0-6680 GCF_021184085.1 Oncorhynchus gorbuscha
TCACTTGTCCTCTGAAAAGGCAGGTGATGGCGGAGAAAAAGGTTATTTGATAAGAGTTATGATTTGTATATTTAGACCATATACAGTGGGGTCGAAATTATTCACACCCTTGATAAAGATCAGCAAATATGACTGTATAAAATGAATAATTAAAAATACTGAGCGATATTGTACGCTCAAGAAATTGAGAAATGATATTATTTTATACTAATATAATGGTTTAGAGAAAGAGATGTTTGACAAGTAATATTTTTCTCTCTCAAAAGGTAGGGGTCAGAATTATTGACACCCCTGTTTTTCAATACCTCACCTTGCAAGTATAACGGCACAGAGCCTTTTCTAAAATGTTTATTGAGTTGGAGAACACATTGACATGCAAGTCAACATGTTGTGCAAATTTTACATTTACACCAAACTCGGTTTTCACAAAAATGTCATTTAATTATGGCCCTTGAGATAACGGTATACAATTCAGATAACCCAAATAAGCCAAAGAATATGACAAAATCAACAACCCACACACTTACCATATGGTAAAAGCACTAAACCTGGTCCATTATCTAGACAATTCTGTGGGAAAGACAATCTGAGCAGGCAATTTAACATCCATAACATTTTTAATCTTTTGTAAAACATGCACCGCATATCAGATTAGCTTGAAACATCGCTCTGTGAAGCAAACTTTCAACCAGATTTTATACAGTCTATAATGGAACTACATTTTCTGTCTATTTCTGGTTGTTACTCTTCTTTCTGGTAATCAAACAACTGCACTGCTAATGTTCAACTATTA
Organism: Oncorhynchus gorbuscha; assembly: GCF_021184085.1. Taxonomy (NCBI): domain Eukaryota; kingdom Metazoa; phylum Chordata; class Actinopteri; order Salmoniformes; family Salmonidae; genus Oncorhynchus; species Oncorhynchus gorbuscha. The sequence goes on from NW_025744698.1 coordinate 794, forward strand.
GCCTTATTAAGGGCTAAAATTGCCTCATGTCTCCCGTTCCTGTGCCATTACGTCTGTCTGATATTATTAAGATAATTAATTGGATGCCTCTGCAGTCTAAGTGCACATTAATCTGTGTTTGTTGAGAACAATATATGCAGAGCTGCCAATACACAGATTGACTGCTGATAATAAAACTAAGACGAGGGGGGCACATGCGTGTAGAGACCACAATTTGTATTTACTTTCTTGGGTGAATATTAAAGCGCGTGCACACAGGAGGTCCCGTTAAAAAAGTAGAGACCCCCGAATGTCACAGTATAGTTCAACACTCTGGATGGCACTTTCAAGTGAATTTACTGCTCGATGCAATACCCTTAAATAAAATCCTGACCTTGACTGCAAACACTGTAACAAGACTTTTGGGTTTGATTTACAATTGTTTTGAACAGGGAAATGTAACAAACCTAACCTGAAACATTTAAACATATTGTAATGACCCGACTAGATCATAAAGGAACAATTGTCCAGACAGAGGCTTGAGTTTACGAATTGACGGTTTATTACACCAACTTTACACAGGCTACTGTTTGGGCCGTAGCACACGCCAAATAGATGACACAAGCCAATCGTGACCTTCTCTTGTGAAGCCCAGACGTAAGAGAGAGAGAACAAAAGCTGAACCTGGTCTTAACTTCCAATGCTCCACCCCCTGCCCAACCCCCTCCACGCCACTCAATTAACCACCAGGATGCCCGCATCAGAACATTCCATTCCGTGATTGGCAGGATAGCAGGTTGGATTGACAGTTGGACCCCACAACACCGGGTACCGGTCACAACACAACCACCTCCTAGCCTAACACATAACACAGCTGTTCGTGCGTCGCTACACAGCCCCCACCACAAAGTCCCTCGTCCCCGAGGGAACAAACAGTCTCTGAAGCGACCCAGAGGTCTCCTTTGCCTGCGTGGTCGTGATGGTCGCAGAGTGCCCCTCTGGGACCCAGGGGATGAAGGCAGGGATATGGGTGACAGGAAGCGGGAGCGGGTAATACAGTCCGTGGCTCTGGGGAACCAGGTGACACGAGGGAGACAGGGAGTGCAGGCATGCAGGAGCCTTTGTGCGGCACCTGAGGGTGGGTGCCTGGAGAATGTCATTGCCAGAGAGGGGAATTGTGGGGGTTCCTGGGGTTTGGGGAGAAGAGGCCCCTCTGTATGGGGCTAACCTGTCCCGGTGCAGTGCCACCTTTCTCCCCCTGGGAGGAAGCTGCACCCGGTACACAACCTCCCCTACCCTCTCCAGGACACTGCAGGGTCCCACCCAGTGACTGTCCAACTTGGGGCATCTGCCTTTTTTCCTTAGGGGGCTGTAGACCCAGACCAGCTCCCCAGCCACAAAGTGCCTTCCCCGGGTGTGCACGTCATAGTTCCTTTTCTGCCTCACACCTGCATTCACCAGCTGCTCTCTGGCGAAGGTGTGGGCTGTCTCCAGGCGGTCCTGGAGTCTCCGGGCATACTCCGGCCCCGGAGGAACATGAGGGCTATCCAGGGGCCGACCAAACGCCATCTCCGCAGGGGTGCGGATCTCTCTCCCCAGCATGAGGAGGGCAGGCGTGCAGGAAGTGGAGTCTTGGACAGCGGAGCGGCATGCCATGAGGACCATAGGCAGGTGCTTGTCCCAGTCACGCTGGTGTTTGGAAGAGACGATGGCCAGCTGCTGTCCAAGCGTTTTGTTGAAGCGCTCCACAAGGCCATCACTTTGAGGATGGAGAGGAGTAGTGCGGGTCTTGTGCATGCCCAGCCTCTCACACATGGTGGCGAACACACGGGACTCAAAGTTTCTGCCTTGGTCGCTGTGGATGGACTCTGCAGCTCCAAACCTGCTGAACATCCCCGCTGTCAGGGCGTCGACGATGGTCTCTGCCTCCTGGTCAGGCAGAGCATAGGCCTCGGGCCATTTTGTGAAATAGTCCATGGCCGTGAGCACCCAGCGGTTTCCACTGTCTGTGGTGGGGAACGGCCCAACTACATCCACTCCCACCCTCTCCATGGGAGCCCCCACTGGGAACTGTTGTAGCTGAGCATGAGAGCGGCCTGGGGGGCCCTTTCTCGCTGTGCAGTTGTCACAGCGGCGACAAAAGTCCTCCACATCCCTCTTGTGCTGCCCCCAGTAGAAGCCCTGACGGAGACGGCGCTGTCATGTTTGTCATTTATTATCATGTCTTGTCCCTGTGCTCCCCATTCTGTTCGTTTCCCTCTGCTGGTCTTATTGGGTTCTTTCCCTCTTTCTATCCTCCCTCTCTCTCCCCTCCCCTCTCACTCTCTCGCTCTCTCTTCTCTCTATCGTTCCGTTCCTGCTCCCAGCTGTTCCTATTCCCCTAATCATCATTTAGTCTTCCCCACACCTGTTCCGATCCTTTCCCCTGATTAGAGTCCTATTTATTCCTTTGTGTTCCGTTCCTGTCCCGTCGGTTCCCTTGTTTCACCAGTATTCACCGTGTTTTTTGCTGTGATTGTGTTCGCCCTGTCCTGTCGTGTTTTTTGCCTTCATCAGATGCTGCGTGTGAGCAGGTGTCTCTGTCTACTACGGCCTGCGCCTACCCGAAGCGACCTGCAGTCTGTGGCCGCTTCTCTTGTTATTCCCCTCTACAGACTAGAGGATTTCTGTTATTCCCTGTTTGGACTTGAATAAACTCTGTTTCTGTTAAGTCGCTTTTGGGTCCTCTATCACCTGCATGACAGAAGGAACCCGACCAAGGAATGGACCCAGCGACTTCAGACGCTCGTTACACTGCCCGTCCAGATCCAAGGAGCCATGCTCGGCAGACACGAGCAGGAATTGTCTGCTGCTCGCCATGCCGTGGAGAACCTGGCCGCTCAGGTTTCCGACCTCTCTGGACAGTTCAAGTCTCGTCTCGTGCCACCCCTGTTACTTCCTGGCCTGCCGAGCCTCCAGAACCTAGGGTTAATAACCCACCTTGCTACTCCGGGCAGCCCACTGAGTGCCGCTCCTTTCTCACGCAGTGTGGTGTGTTCTCTCTCAACCCAACACATACTCTAGAGAGAGCTCGGGTTCTTAAATCATTTCACTCCTTACTGGCCGGGCTCGAGAATGGGGCACAGCTATCTGGGAGGCAAGGGCTGATTGCTCTAACAAGTTCAGAACTTTAAAAAGGAGATGATTCGGGTTTTTGACCGTTCAGTTTTTGAGTGGGGAGGCTTCTAGGGCCCTGGCTTCCTTATGCCAAGGTGAACGGTCCATAACGGATTATTCTATTGAGTTTCGCACTCTTGCTGCCTCTAGTGAGTGGAACGAGCCGGCGCTGCTCGCTCGTTTTCTGGAGGGACTCACGCAGTGGTTAGGATGAGATTCTCTCCGGAGGTTCCTTCAGATGTGGACTCTTTGATTGCTCTCGCCATCCGCATAGAACGACGGGTAGATCTTCGTCACCGGGCTCGTGGAAGAGAGCTCGCATCAACGGTGTTTCCCTGCTCCGCATCGCAGCCATCTCCCTCCTCTGGCTTTGAGACTGAGCCCATGCAGCTAGGAGGATTCGCATCTCGACTAAGGAGAGGGACGGAGGATCACCAACCGCCTGTGCCTCTATTGCGGAGTTGCTGGACATTTTGTTAATTCATGTCCAGTAAGAGGCCAAACCCATCAGTAAGCGGAGGGCTACTGGTGCGCTACTACTCAGGTCTCTTCATCTAGATCTTGTACTACTATGTCGGTCCATCTACGCTGGACGGTTGGGTCTACATGCAGTGCCTTGATTGACTCTGGGGCTGAGGTTGTTTCATGGGCGAAGCATGGGTTCGGAAACATAACATTCCTTTCAGACCGTTACAACCTACGCCCATGTTTGCCTTAGATAGTAGTCATCTTCCCAGTATCAAATTTGAGACACTACCTTTAACTCTCACGGTATCTGGTAACCACAGTGAGACTATTTCTTTTTTGATTTTCCGTTCGTTTACACCTGTTGTTTTGGGTCATCCCTGTCTAGTATGTCATAATCCTTCTATTAATTGGTCTAGTAATTCTATCCTATCCTGGAACGTTTCTTGTCATGTGAAGTGTTTAATGTCTGCCATCCCTCCCGTTTCTTCTGTCCCTACTTCTCAGGAGGAACCTGGCGATTTGACAGGAGTGCCGGAGGAATATCATGATCTGCGCACGGTCTTCAGTCGGTCCCGAGCCAACTCCCTTCCTCCTCACCGGTCGTATGATTGTATTGATCTCCTTCGGGGACCACTCCTCCTCGAGGTGGACTATACTCTCTGTCGGCTCCCCGAACGTAAGGCTCCGAGGATTATTTGTCTGTGTCTCTTGACGCGGTGCCATAGTGCCTTCTTCTTCTCCGGCCGGGGGGGGTTTCTTTTTGTTAAAAAGAAGGACGGTACTCTGCGCCCCTACGTGGATATCGAGGCTGAATGACATAACGGTTGAGAATCGTTATCTTCCTTATGTCATCAGCCCGAGATTCTGCAGGGGAGCCAGGTGCTTTACTAAGTTGGACCTTGTCGTAACGCTTACCATCTCGTGCGCATCAGAGAGGGGGGCGAGTGGAAAGCGGCGTTTAACACTCCGTTAGGGCATTTTGAGTACCGGGTTCTGCCCGTTCGGTCTCGTCAATGCGCCAGCTGTTTTCAGGCATTAGTTAATGATGTTCTGAGAGACATGCTGAACATCTTTGTTTTTGTCTATCTTGACGATATCCTGATTTTTCTCCGTCACTTTCGAGATTCATGTTCAGCACGTTCGGCGTGTTCTACAGCGCCTTTTAGAGAATTGTCTCTACGTAAAGGCTGAGAAGTGCTCTTTTTCATGTCTCCTCCGTTACTTTTCTCGGTTTCCGTTATTTCCGCTGAAGGCATTCAGATGGATTCCGCTAAGGTCAAGCTGTCAGTGATTGGCCCGTTCCAAGGTCACGTGTCGAGTTGCAGCGCTTTTTAGGTTTCGCTAATTTCTATCGGCGTTTCATTCGTAATTTCGGTCAAGATTGCTGCTCCTCTCACAGCTCTTACTTCTGTCAAGACGTGTTTAAAGTGGTCCGGTTCCGCCCAGGAGCTTTGATCTTCTAAAAGAGCGTTTTACGTCCCGCTCTATCCTCGTTACTCTGACGTCACTAGACAATTCATTGTCGAGGTTGCTTCAGAGGTAGGCGTGGGAGCCATTCTATCCCCCAGCGCCAGTCAGCGATAAGGTTCATCCTTGCTTATTTTTTCTCATCGCCTGTCGCCATCTGAGCGCAACTATGATGTAGGTAACCGTGAACTGCTCGCCATCCGCTTAGCCCTAGGCGAATGGCGACAGTGGTTGGAGGGGGACCCGTTCCTTTTGTCGTTTGGACAGACCATAAAGAACCTTGAGTACATCCGGTTCTGCCAAGCGACTTAATGCCCGTCAAGCTCGTTGGCGTTGTTTTCGCTCGTTTGCCGAGTTTGTGATTTCTTACCGTCCGGGTAGCAAGAACACCAAGCCTGATGCCTTATCCCGTCTGTTTAGTTCTTCTATGGCTTCTACTGATCCCGAGGGATTCTTCCTTATGGGCGTGTTATCCGGGTTAACAGTCTGGGGAATTGAAAGACAGGTTAAGCAAGCACTCCACTGCCTCGTCTTGCGCCCAGTAACCTCCTTTTCGTTCCTGTTTCCCCACTCGTCTGGCTGTTCTAGCCAGTGGGCTCACTCTGCCAGGTTAGCTGGGTCATCCCGGTGTTCGAGGCACTCTTGCGTCTATTCGCCAGCGCTTTTGGTGGCCGACTCAGGAGGCGTGACACCGCGCCGTTTCGTGGCTGCTTGTTCGGACTGCGCGCAGACTAAGTCGGGTAACTCTCCTCCTGCCGGTCGTCTCAGACCGCTCCCCATTCCTTCTCGACCATGGTCTCACATCGCCTTAGGCTTT
>NW_025744699.1:0-6678 GCF_021184085.1 Oncorhynchus gorbuscha
TAAACTTCTGATTTCAACTGTATGATCAATTCGAGAGTGGTGGAAGAAAACAGCAGTCCTTTCTGTGACTGCACAGCCCCGGGCCCATCACTCTGCTGGGGTGCAGGACCCAGACAAGGGACTAATGACACACACAGAACTTTCTCCACTCCGATGAATATCTCTACATTTCGACCTGACAGACAGACAACACACTCCTGCTCTCCACAAGCAACACCATTTTACTTTCTCTGCCTTTAATCACACACCTCTCCTTCTTGCACTTCACATACAGCAGGTAGCTTAGTGGTTAGAGCGTTGGACAAGTAACCGAAAGGTTACAAGATTGAATCCCGAGCTGACAAGGTAAAAATCTGTCGTTCTGCTCCTGAACAAGGCAGTTAACCCACCATTCCTAGGCCTTCACGGACTTGCCTAGTTAAATAAAGGTACAATAAACATACAGTACTGTTTGACCCATGGCCATCTTTTTTTTGCACAGAACAGAACCTTGAATGTGGCCAGGTTTGTCTGGAAAGAAAACAAGATTGGCATACTGTATACTCCAAATTACCACATTTGATGATAAACCAGATTCAAAAGTCTTTGTCTTCAATACACCAAAGCCCTGCTCTCAGAGAAGCGGGCGGGCGGGCGGACAGACAAGCAGACAGACAAGCAGACAGACGGACGGACAGACAGACAGACAGACATCGTCGGGGTCATGGAGAGAAAGGAACCTGGTGATCCTACAAATGATTTTCCCACTCGAAGCGACAGACACCTTCAACCCCACGTAATCCTCAGGCTCAGAGGAGAGGGGAGGACTTACTAAACAGGAGATTTCTGGGATACATCCAACGTCGCACCCTATTCCCTGTATAGTCCACTACTTTTGACCAAAGCCAATAGGGTTCTGGTTAAAAGTAGTACATTATATAGGGGATAGGGTGCCATTTGGGACTCACACCTGGATCCAATATAATGTGGTGTGGAGAGCATGGCACACCATCGCTATTTGAAATTCAATGAGCTGCAGTCTGAGTTACAGCTGATGTGTGTAATTACTGGGCTAGCCGGTAGTGTCTAATTATCCCTCCATACACTTCAACCACAGCTGCCAGTCTTCAACGTTTCCCCAATCAATACCCTTATGCTGCATTATCATCGACCAACCGCAATCAAATAGAATTTGTAAATGTAAAATGTATTGTTGCTCTAGTATTTATTCATATACATCCACTTACAAATACATTTTACATGTGGGATATTTAACCTCTATGTATTTGAGACACACACACACACACACACACACACACACACACACACACACACACACACACACACACACACACACACACACACACACACACACACACACACACACACACACACACACACACACACACACACACACACCAGTGCACTATGCATTTACATGAATGCACACAAACGAGTGCGCGCACACACACACACACACACACACACACTGCCTGGCATAACCACACAGGTTTTCCTCCCACACCCAATAATCCAAACAGAGTCTGTCCAATTCCTCAGAATAGATTTGTAAACTGGGATAGAGGAGAACAGTTGGGGAGGTTGGATGAAAAAACACATCTCAAGAGTAAACAGCATTAATGAAAATAATGGCTTGCCAAAATAATTGGTTGTGAGCAAATTCTTCATCATATTCCACTAGATGACCCAGAGGAATATATAAATATCATCCTTGCTATGCTTTGTTTATATACCGTTGTATCCTGTGACTAGATTGCATAGGAATCAATTAAGCGGGCATGGAGAGTGAATAACGGTCCAAATGGCTGTGCTTTTGCCGCTATCAATATTTCGGGCATGTATAAAGATTGTCATTGCAAGAACTTGACAGCTACAGGCACGAGAACACACACACACACACGTACACACACACACATACCGGAACAGCTGGTGTTATGGGAAAACAGAGAGATCTCTCTTAGGATACAGGAGAGCCATTAGACCCAAGGAGGTTAAAGAGAGGAGCATGGCATTTTACTCCGAGTGGCATAAGGGTTTACACCATGTTGTGCTAGAGAACAGATAACCCTAGTACTCTGCCCCAAGATCCTGCACATAGCCTCTCCTTGGACGGAGAATTCACACTCAATTGATTGTCCTGTTGATTGTCCTGTGTTCCACTAGAGGAATAGGTTGTCCCTTCAGAAGGAACAATAGCCTCATTTCACCCAGGTACTGTAATAGCCCTGTGTGCCAGGTCTCTAAGACCAACCTGTACTGCTATGGTAAACGTAAATCTGTGGCACTATTAGTATGATATGATGTGTTACGTTTCATATGGTATGTATTCATTTGTGGAAGTCCATAATCCATTTTATACGATATGTAACAAATTACAATTTATATGATATGTTAATAATTGCAATTTGTACAATATGTTACAAATGTACAATAATTCTGATATGTTACGAGCGGCAGGTAGCCTAGTGGTTAGAGTGTTGTGCCAGTTACCAAAAGGATGCTGGATCGAATCCCTGAGCTGACCAGGTAAAAATCTGTCGTTCTGGCCTTGAACTAGGTAGTTAACCCACTGTTCCCCGGTAGTCCGTCATAGTAAATAAGAATTTGTTCTTAACTGACTTGCCTAATTAAAGTTTAATTAAAGTTAAAAAAATATATATCCAATTTGTTGTAGCTAATGTTAGCTAGGTTATGGTTAGGGTTAGGGAACGGGTTCACTAACATTCTATCTAGCTAAAAAGTAGTAAGTCATTGCAATGTTGCTAATTAGCTAAAATGCTAAAGCTGTTCTTTGGGTTGTTAGACATTCCCATTATACCTGTCCCAACCAACCTCCCTCCTTCTGTCTGATGTATCCATATCAAAACATATCATCCGGGGTGAAAGTAGATTTCATTTATTCCCGGTACAGGACCTCCTACGTGTGCATGTGCTTGCCTAATCATAGAACGTAGAATCCCTACAAATTCAGTAGGATCTCTGTGGGCCTAATCATAGAACGTAGAATCCCTACTAATTCAGTAGGATCTCTGTGGGCCTAATCATAGAACGTAGAATCCCTACAAATTCAGTAGGATCTCTGTGGGCCTAATCATAGAAAGTAGAATCCCTACTAATTCAGTAGGATCTCTGTGGGCCTAATCATAGAACGTAGAATCACTACAAATTCAGTAGGATCTCTGTGGGCCTAATCATAGAACGTAGAATCCCTACAAATTCAGTAGGATCTCTGTGGGCCTAATCATAGAACGTAGAATCACTACTAATTCAGTAGGATCTCTGTGGGCCTAATCATAGAACGTAGAATCACTACAAATTCAGTAGGATCTCTGTGGGCCTAATCATAGAACGTAGAATCCCTACAAATTCAGTAGGATCTCTGTGGGCCTAATCATAGAACGTAGAATCCCTACTAATTCAGTAGGATCTCTGTGGGCCTAATCATAGAACGTAGAATCCCTACAAATTCAGTAGGATCTCTGTGGGCCTAATCATAGAACGTAGAATCCCTACAAATTCAGTAGGATCTCTGTGGGCCTAATCATAGAACGTAGAATCCCTACAAATTCAGTAGGATCTCTGTGGGCCTAATCATAGAACGTAGAATCACTACAAATTCAGTAGGATCTCTGTGGGCCTAATCATAGAATGTAGAATCCCTACTAATTCAGTAGGATCTCTGTGGGCCTAATCATAGAACGTAGAATCACTACAAATTCAGTAGGATCTCTGTGGGCCTAATCATAGAATGTAGAATCCCTACTAATTCAGTAGGATCTCTGTGGGCCTAATCATAGAACGTAGAATCCCTACTAATTCAGTAGGATCTCTGTGGGCCTAATCATAGAACGTAGAATCCCTACTAATTCAGTAGGATCTCTGTGGGCCTAATCATAGAACGTAGAATCCCTATTAATTCAGTAGGATCTCTGTGGGCCTAATCATAGAATGTAGAATCCCTACTAATTCAGTAGGATCTCTGTGGGCCTAATCATAGAACGTAGAATCTCTACAAATTCAGTAGGATCTCTGTGGGCCTAATCATAGAACGTAGAATCCCTACTAATTCAGTAGGATCTCTGTGGGCCTAATCATAGAACGTAGAATCCCTACTAATTCAGTAGGATCTCTGTGGGCCTAATCATAGAACGTAGAATCCCTACTAATTCAGTAGGATCTCTGTGGGCCTAATCATAGAATGTAGAATCCCTACTAATTCAGTAGGATCTCTGTGGGCCTAATCATAGAACGTAGAATCCCTACTAATTCAGTAGGATCTCTGTGGGCCTAATCATAGAACGTAGAATCACTACAAATTCAGTAGGATCTCTGTGGGCCTAATCATAGAACGTAGAATCCCTACAAATTCAGTAGGATCTCTGTGGGCCTAATCATAGAACGTAGAATCCCTACTAATTCAGTAGGATCTCTGTGGGCCTAATCATAGAATGTAGAATCCCTACTAATTCAGTAGGATCTCTGTGGGCCTAATCATAGAACGTAGAATCCCTACTAATTCAGTAGGATCTCTGTGGGCCTAATCATAGAACGTAGAATCACTACTAATTCAGTAGGATCTCTGTGGGCCTAATCATAGAACGTAGAATCACTACAAATTCAGTAGGATCTCTGTGGGCCTAATCATAGAACGTAGAATCCCTACTAATTCAGTAGGATCTCTGTGGGCCTAATCATAGAATGTAGAATCCCTACTAATTCAGTAGGATCTCTGTGGGCCTAATCATAGAACGTAGAATCCCTACTAATTCAGTAGGATCTCTGTGGGCCTAATCATAGAACGTAGAATCTCTATTAATTCAGTAGGATCTCTGTGGGCCTAATCATAGAACGTAGAATCCCTACTAATTCAGTAGGATCTCTGTGGGCCTAATCATAGAACGTAGAATCCCTACTAATTCAGTAGGATCTCTGTGGGCCTAATCATAGAATGTAGAATCCCTACTAATTCAGTAGGATCTCTGTGGGCCTAATCATAGAACGTAGAATCCCTACTAATTCAGTAGGATCTCTGTGGGCCTAATCATAGAACGTAGAATCACTACTAATTCAGTAGGATCTCTGTGGGCCTAATCATAGAACGTAGAATCACTACAAATTCAGTAGGATCTCTGTGGGCCTAATCATAGAATGTAGAATCCCTACTAATTCAGTAGGATCTCTGTGGGCCTAATCATAGAACGTAGAATCACTACAAATTCAGTAGGATCTCTGTGGGCCTAATCATAGAACGTAGAATCCCTACAAATTCAGTAGGATCTCTGTGGGCCTAATCATAGAACGTAGAATCACTACAAATTCAGTAGGATCTCTGTGGGCCTAATCATAGAATGTAGAATCCCTACTAATTCAGTAGGATCTCTGTGGGCCTAATCATAGAACGTAGAATCACTACAAATTCAGTAGGATCTCTGTGGGCCTAATCATAGAACGTAGAATCCCTACTAATTCAGTAGGATCTCTGTGGGCCTAATCATAGAACGTAGAATCACTACTAATTCAGTAGGATCTCTGTGGGCCTAATCATAGAACGTAGAATCACTACTAATTCAGTAGGATATCTGTGGGCCTAATCATAGAACGTAGAATCACTACTAATTCAGTAGGATCTCTGTGGGCCTGGTCATAAAGACTAGTCATTTAACTTTTCAAATGTATTGCCTTTTACTGTGGCATTAACACAACCAGTCATGTTTGTCAAACAATCACTTCAAAAGTCTCCTTTACTAGGCTACCAATGCACATTCATCTACTCATAACATATTTCAAGCCTCCAAACAGTGGTGAATGGAAAGAGACATCATTTACACAAAACACCAAAAAGTATAATGGCATTTGGTGATTGTCATTAGGACAGAATTTATGCATCCACAGCATATTTCATATTTCATGTCTGTGCTCTTTTCGAACCACATTGCATTTTGGAGCATAGGCTATACCACCCGTTTTCAAGTCCATTAGCACAGTTTTCATGTCTCTGACGTGTGGAAATGATAAATAGTGGTTTAATAGCCTACAGTTTTCATGTCTCTGACATGTGGTAATGATAAATAGTGGTTTAATAGCCTACAGTTTTCATGTCTCTGACGTGTGGTAATGATAAATAGTGGTTTAATAGCCTACAGTTTTCATGTCTCTGACGTGTGGTAATGATAAATAGTGGTTTAATAGCCTACAGTTTTCATGTCTCTGACGTGTGGTAATGATAAATAGTGGTTTAATAGCCTACAGTTTTCATGTCTCTGACGTGTGGTAATGATAAATAGTGGTTTAATAGCCTACAGTTTTCATGTCTCTGACGTGTGGTAATGATAAATAGTGGTTTAATAGCCTACAGTTTTCATGTCTCTGACGTGTGGTAATGATAAATAGTGGTTTAATAGCCTACAGTTTTCATGTCTCTGACGTGTGGTAATGATAAATAGTGGTTTAATAGCCTACAGTTTTCATGTCTCTGACGTGTGGTAATGATAAATAGTGGTTTAATAGCCTACAGTTTTCATGTCTCTGACGTGTGGTAATGATAAATAGTGGTTTAATAGCCTACAGTTTTCATGTCTCTGACGTGTGGTAATGATAAATAGTGGTTTAATAGCCTACAGTTTTCATGTCTCTGACGTGTGGTAATGATAAATAGTGGTTTAATAGCCTACAGTTTTC
>NW_025744700.1:0-6673 GCF_021184085.1 Oncorhynchus gorbuscha
CTCTCTTTGTGTATTGACCACTCTTTCACTCTCTCTTTGTGTATTGACTACTCTGTTTCACTCTCTCTTTGTGTATTGACCACTCTGTTTCACTCTCTCTCTGTTTCACCTCTCTCTGTTTCTCTCTCTTTGTGTATTGACCACTCTGTTTCACTCTCTCTGTTTCACTCTCTCTTTGTGTATTGACCACTCTGTTCCACTCTCTCTTGTGTATTGACTCCTGTTTCACTCTCTCTTTGTGTATTGACCACTCTCTGTTTCACTCTCTCTCTCATTTCCTCTCTCTCTGTTTCACTCTCTTTGTGTATTGACCACTCTGTTTCACTCTCTCTTTGTGTAGTGACCACTCTGTTTCACTCTCTCTCTGTTTCACTCTCTTTGTGTATTGACCACTCTTGTTTCACTCTCTTTGTGTATTGACCTCTGTTTCACTCTCTCTTTTGTGTATTGACCACTCTGTTTCACTCTCTCTTTGTGTATTGACCCTCTGTTTCACTCTCTCTTTGTGTATTGACCTCTCTGTTTCACTCTCTCTTTGTGTATTGACCTCTCTGTTTCACTCTCTCTTTGTGTATTGACCACTCTGTTTCACTCTCTCTTTGTGTATTGACCACTCTGTTTCACTCTCTCTTTGTGTATTGACCACTCTGTTTCACTCTCTCTTTGTGTTGACCTCTCTGTTTCACTCTCTTTGTGTATTGACCTCTCTGTTTCCCTCTCTTTGTGTATTGACCTCTCTGTTTCACTCTCTCTTTGTGTATTGACCACTCTGTTTCACTCTCTCTTTGTGTATTGACCACTCTGTTTCACTCTCTCTTTGTGTATTGACCACTCTGTTTCACTCTCTCTTTGTGTATTGACCTCTCTGTTTCACTCTCTCTTTGTGTATTGACCACTCTGTTTCACTCTCTCTTTGTGTATTGACCACTCTGTTTCACTCTCTCTTTGTGTATTGACCTCTCTGTTTCACTCTCTCTTTGTGTATTGACCTCTCTGTTTCACTCTCTCTTTGTGTATTGACCTCTCTGTTTCACTCTCTCTTTGTGTATTGACCTCTCTGTTTCACTCTCTCTCTTTGTGTATTGACCACTCTGTTTCACTCTCTCTTTGTGTATTGACCTCTCTGTTTCACTCTCTCTTTGTGTATTGACCACTCTGTTTCACTCTCTCTTTGTGTATTGACCTCTCTGTTTCACTCTCTCTTTGTGTATTGACCTCTCTGTTTCACTCTCTCTTTGTGTATTGACCACTCTGTTTCACTCTCTCTTTGTGTATTGACCACTCTGTTTCACTCTCTCTTTGTGTATTGACCACTCTGTTTCACTCTCTCTTTGTGTATTGACCACTCTGTTTCACTCTCTCTTTGTGTATTGACCACTCTGTTTCACTCTCTCTTTGTGTATTGACCACTCTGTTTCACTCTCTCTTTGTGTATTGACCTCTCTGTTTCACTCTCTCTTTGTGTATTGACCACTCTGTTTCACTCTCTCTTTGTGTATTGACCTCTCTGTTTCACTCTCTCTTTGTGTATTGACCTCTCTGTTTCACTCTCTCTTTGTGTATTGACCACTCTGTTTCACTCTCTCTCTGTTTCACTCTCTCTTTGTGTATTGACCTCTCTGTTTCACTCTCTCTTTGTGTATTGACCTCTCTGTTTCACTCTCTCTTTGTGTATTGACCACTCTGTTTCACTCTCTCTTTGTGTATTGACCACTCTGTTTCACTCTCTCTTTGTGTATTGACCACTCTGTTTCACTCTCTCTTTGTGTATTGACCACTCTGTTTCACTCTCTCTTTGTGTATTGACCACTCTGTTTCACTCTCTCTTTGTGTATTGACCTCTCTGTTTCACTCTCTCTTTGTGTATTGACCACTCTGTTTCACTCTCTCTTTGTGTATTGACCACTCTGTTTCACTCTCTCTTTGTGTATTGACCACTCTGTTTCACTCTCTCTCTGTTTCACTCTCTCTTTGTGTATTGACCACTCTGTTTCACTCTCTCTTTGTGTATTGACCACTCTGTTTCACTCTCTCTTTGTGTATTGACCACTCTGTTTCACTCTCTCTCTGTTTCACTCTCTCTTTGTGTATTGACCACTCTGTTTCACTCTCTCTTTGTGTATTGACCACTCTGTTTCACTCTCTCTTTGTGTATTGACCACTCTGTTTCACTCTCTCTCTGTTTCACTCTCTCTTTGTGTATTGACCACTCTGTTTCACTCTCTCTTTGTGTATTGACCTCTCTGTTTCACTCTCTCTTTGTGTATTGACCTCTCTGTTTCACTCTCTCTTTGTGTATTGACCACTCTGTTTCACTCTCTCTTTGTGTATTGACCACTCTGTTTCACTCTCTCTTTGTGTATTGACCACTCTGTTTCACTCTCTCTCTGTTTCACTCTCTCTTTGTGTATTGACCACTCTGTTTCACTCTCTCTTTGTGTATTGACCACTCTGTTTCACTCTCTCTTTGTGTATTGACCACTCTGTTTCACTCTCTCTTTGTGTATTGACCACTCTGTTTCACTCTCTCTCTGTTTCACTCTCTCTTTGTGTATTGACCCTCTGTTACTCTCTCTCTGTTTCACTCTCTCTTTGTGTATTGACCACTCTGTTTCACTCTCTCTCTGTTTCACTCTCTCTTTGTGTATTGACCACTCTGTTTCACTCTCTCTCTGTTTCACTCTCTCTTTGTGTATTGACCACTCTGTTTCACTCTCTCTCTGTTTCACTCTCTCTTTGTGTATTGACCACTCTGTTTCACTCTCTCTCTGTTTCACTCTCTCTTTGTGTATTGACCACTCTGTTTCACTCTCTCTGTTTCACTCTCTTTGTGTATTGACCACTCTGTTTCACTCTCTCTTTGTGTATTGACCACTCTGTTTCACTCTCTCTCTGTTTCACTCTCTCTTTGTGTATTGCCCACTCTGTTTCACTCTCTCTTTGTGTATTGACCTCTCTGTTTCACTCTCTCTTTGTGTATTGACCTCTCTGTTTCACTCTCTCTTTGTGTATTGCCCACTTGCTTCACTCTTGTGTACTGACTCTCTCTGCTCTCTAATTTCTCGTGTACACTGTTTCACTTTCTTGTGCATGACTCACTGTTTCAAATCCTCTCTTTGTAAAATGACTACCTCCTGTTTCTACCTCTCTGTTTCACTCTCTCTCTTTGTGTATTGACCACTTGCTTCACTTTCTCTGTCTGTTCTCTCTTTGTGTATTGACCTCTGTTTCCCTACTCTCTTGTGCATAATTCACTTGCTTCACTCTCTCTGTGTACTGACCACTCTGTTTCACTCTCTTTGTGTATTGACCACTCTTGCTCACTCTCTCTTGTGTATTGACCCCTGTTTCACTTCTCTTGTGTACAATCACCCTGTTTCAAATCCCTTGCAAGCTGACCTTCTGTTTCACTCTCTCTTTGTGTATTGACCACTCTGTTTCACTCTCTTCTTTGTGTATTGACCACTCCCACTGTTTCACTTCTCTTTGTGTATTCCTCTCTGTTTCACTCTCTTTGTGTATTGACCACTCTGTTTCACTCTCTTGTGTATTGACCTCTCTGTTTCACTCTCTTTGTGTATTGACCTCTGTTTCAATTCTCTCTTGTGGGCTGACCTCTGTCACTTCTCTCTTTGTGTATTGACCACTCTGTTTCACTCTTTGTGTATTGGCTCTCTGTTTCACTCTCTCTTTGTGTATTGACTACTCTGTTTCACTCTCTCTTTGTGTATTGACTCTGTTTCACTCTCTTTGTGTATTGACCACTTGTTTCACTCTCTTTGTGTATTGACCTCTCTGTTTTTCTCTTTGTGTATTGACCACTCTGTTTCATTCTCTCTTTTGTGTATTGACCACTTTGTTTCACTTTGTGTATTGACCACTCTGTTTCACTCTCTCTTTGTGTATTGACCCTCTGTTTCACTCTCTCTTTGTGTATTGACCTCTCTTTCTACTCTCTCTTTGTGTATTGACCACTCTGTTTCACTCTCTTTGTGTATTGACCTCTGTTTCACTCTTTGTGTATTGATCCTCTGTTTCACTCTTGTATTGACCTCTCTGTTTCACTTCTCTTTGTGTATTGCCTCTGTTTCACTCTCTTGTGTATTGGCCACTCTGTTTCACTCTCTTTGTGTATTGACTACTCTGTTTCACTCTTTGTGTATTGACCTCCACTCTGTTTCACTCTGTTTCACTCTTTTGTGTATTGACCTCTGTTTCACTCTCTCTTTGTGTATTGACTCTGTTTCACTCTGTTTCACTCTCTTTGTGTATTGACCTCTGTTTCACTCTCTCTTTGTGTATTGACCACTCTGTTTCACTCTTTGTGTATTGACCACTCTGTTTCACTCTCTTGTGTATTCTCTGTTTCACTCTCTCTTTGTGTATTGCCCACTCTGTATTTCTGTTTCACTCTCTCTTGTGTATTTGACCCTCTGTTTCACTCTCTTTGTGTATTGACCTCTCTGTTTCACTCTCTTTGTGTATTGCCCTCTCTGTTTCTCTCTTTGTGTATTGACCTCTCTGTTTCACTCTCTTTGTGTATTGACCTCTGTTTCACTCTCTTTGTGTATTGGCCACTCTGTTTCACTCTCTCTTTGTGTATTGACCACTCCTGTTTCACTCTCTCTTTGTGTATTGACCTCTCTGTTTCACTCTCTTTGTGTATTGACCACTCTGTTTCACTCCTCTTTGTGTATTGACCACTCTGTTTCACTCTCTCTTTGTGTATTGACCACTCTGTTCCCTCTCTTTGTGTATTGACCACTCTGTTTCACTCTCTCTTTGTGTATTGACCTCTCTGTTTCACTCTCTTGTGTATTGACCTCTGTTTCACTCTCTCTTGTGTATTGACCACTCTGTTTCACTCTCTCTTTGTGTATTGACCACTCTGTTTCACTCTCTCTTGTGTATTCTCTGTTTCACTCTCTCTTTGTGTATTGACCTCTCTGTTTCACTCTCTTTGTGTATTATTGACTCTCTGTTTCACTCTCTCTTTGTGTATTGACCTCTCTGTTTCACTCTCTTGTGTATTGACCTCTCTTTCTGTATTCACTCTCTCTTTGTTTGACCACTCTGGTTTCACTCTCTTTGTGTATTGACTGACTCTGTTTCACTCTCTCTTTGTGTATTGACCACTCTGTTTCACTGTTTTCTCTTGTGTATTGACCTCTCTGTTTCACTCTTTGTGTATTGACCTCTCTGTTTCACTCTTTGTGTATTGACCACTCTGTTTCACTCTCTCTTTGTGTATTGACCACTCTGTTTCACTCTCTTTGTGTATTGACCACTCTGTTTCACTCTCTCTTTGTGTATTGACCTCTCTGTTTCACTCTCTTTGTGTATGACCACTCTGTTTCAATTTCGTGTATTGACCTCTGTTTCACTCTCTTTGTGCATTGACCCTCTCTGTTTCTGAAATTTCCCTTCTCTTTTGTGTATTGACCTCTCTGTTTCACTCTCTTCCTTTGTGTATTGACCTCTCTGTTTCACTCTCTTGTGGCCAGCCACTCTGTTTCACTCTCTTTGTGTATTGACTACCTTGTTTCACTCTCTTTGTGTATTGACCTCTCTGTTTCACTTCTTTGTGTATTGACCACTCTGTTTCACTCTTTGTGTATTGACCCTCTGTTTCACCTCTCTTTGTGTATTGACCACTCTGTTTTCTTTGTGTATTGACCCTGTTTCACTCTCTCTTTGTGTATTGACCACTCTGTTTCACTCTCTCTTTGTGTATTGACATCTGTTTCACTCTCTTTGTGTATTGACCTCTCTGTTTCACTCTCTTTGTGTATTGACCACTCTGTTTCACTCTCTCTTGTGTATTGACCTCTCTGTTTCACTCTCTCTTTGTGTATTGACTACTCTGTTTCACTCTCTCTTTGTGTATTGACTACTCTGTTTCACTCTCTCTTTGTGTATTGACCTCTCTGTTTCACTCTCTCTTTGTGTATTGACTACTCTGTTTCACTCTCTCTTTGTGTATTGACTACTCTGTTTCACTCTCTCTTTGTGTATTGACTACTCTGTTTCACTCTCTCTTTGTGTATTGACCTCTCTGTTTCACTCTCTCTTTGTGTATTGACCACTCTGTTTCACTCTCTCTTTGTGTATTGACTACTCTGTTTCACTCTCTCTTTGTGTATTGACCTCTCTGTTTCACTCTCTCTTTGTGTATTGACCTCTCTGTTTCACTCTCTCTTTGTGTATTGACCACTCTGTTTCACTCTCTCTTTGTGTATTGACTACTCTGTTTCACTCTCTCTTTGTGTATTGACCTCTCTGTTTCACTCTCTCTTTGTGTATTGACCACTCTGTTTCACTCTCTCTTTGTGTATTAACCTCTCTTTTGTTTGAGCACCTCCATAGCACTTTGTCCTCACCTGTGAGTATTGTTTTTGGTTATGGTGTTTGTGTTTGTTTGCTGGTGGGAAAAGGGGGAACCAAGACAAGTCGCCCATGGGCATACACTACCCATAGGTAAACGTTGTTAAATACACTAGTTAGAACTGGGCGGACCACCCACTGTATTTTTGGTTAGTTAGCTGTTGTTAAAGTAGGCTAGTCTAGCTTAGGGGTGTTTTTGAATAATTGGTTCTTTCCTTGGGTCCAGCTCAGCCCCTTTTCCTGCTCCCTCCATTACCGTGTGTTTATTAATAAACCCTGAGTTTGACGG
>NW_025744701.1:0-6673 GCF_021184085.1 Oncorhynchus gorbuscha
CGCCATGTAGTAACCAAAGAAATGTTAAACAAATAAAAATATATTTTAGATTCTTCAAAGTAGCCCTCTCTGCCTTGCCAAGAGTGTACAAAGCTGTCATTCTCTCAACCAGCTTCACCTGGAATGCTTTTCCAACATTCTTGAAGAAGTTCCCACACATGCTGAGCACTTGTTGGCTTCTTTTCCCTCACTGCTTTCCAACTCATCCCAAATCATCTCAATTGGTATGGGGTTGACTGATTGTGGAGGCCAGTTCATCTGATGCAGCTCGCCATCACTGTCCTTGGTCAAATAGCTCTTACACAGCCTGAAGGTGTGTTGGGTCATTTGTCCTGTTGAAAAACAAATGATAGTCCCACTAATCGCAAACCAGATGGGAGGGTGTATTGCTGCAGAATGCTGTGGTAGCCATGTTGGTTAAGTGTGCCTTGAATTCTATATAAATCACAGACCGTGTCACCAGCAAAGCACCATCACACCACCTCCACGCTTCACGGTGGGAACCACATGCAGCATTCATCTGTTCACCTACTCTGTGTCTCAAAGACATAGGCGGTTAGAACTAAAATCTCAACTTTGGACACATTGCTTGTGTTTCTTGGCAACAAGTCTCTTCTTCTTGTTGGTGTCCTTTTTGGTAGTGGTTTCTTTACAGCAGTTTGACCATGAAGGCCTGGATTACAGTCTCCTCTGAACTAGAGGTCGACCGATCAATCGGACTGAGCCGATATCAAGTTTTCATAACAATCGGAAATCGGTATTTCTGGACACCTATTTGGCAGATTATTATTATTATTTTTTACACCTTTATTTAACTAGGCAAGTCTGTTAACCCCACCGTTCCCTAGGCCGTCATTGAAAATAAGAATGTGTTAACAGACTTGTTCAGGAAGGCTCGGCGACAGTTTCACCTTGTCAACTCGGGGGATCCAGTCTTGCAACTATGGAGTTAACTAGTCCAACGCAAGCGTAGCATTAAACTTTACCTTGTAAAAAACAATCAATCATAATCACTAGCACTACACATGGTTGATATTTAGATATCTAGTGTCCTCGTTGAATATAATCTGACTTGAGCATACAAGTATCGAAATATCAAAGTATCTGACTGGCGGTGGTAGGCAGAAGCAGGGCGTGTATACATTCATTCAAACAGCATATTTGTGCGTTTTACCAGCAGCTTTACAGCGTCAAGCATTGCACTGTTTATGAATTCAAGCCTATCAATTCCAGAGATGAGGCTGGTGTAATCGAAGTGAAATGGCTAAATAGTTAGCGCGCTAATAGCGTTTCAAACATCACTCGCTCTGAGCCTTCTCAAGAGTTGTTCCCCTTGCTCTGCATGTTCCCTTGCTCTGCATGGGTAACGCTGCTTCGATGGTGGCTGTTGTCGTTGTGTTGCTGGTTCCAGCCCAGGGAGGAGAGGGACGGTAGATATACTGCTACACTGGCAATACTAAAGTGCCTATAAGAACATCCAATAGTCAAAGGTTAATGAAATACAAATGGTATAGAACGAAATACAAAGTGGCTCAGTGACTCGTGTTTGCATCTCAATGTGAAAAAACTGTTTGCATGTTCTTCACAAAGAGGGCAACAGATGCTACTGAGCCAGATGTCTATGTGTCAGGGAGAAGCTCCAGATGGTATCCGATTTTAAGTACCTTGGCATCATACTTGATTCCAACCTCTCTTTTAAAAAGCATGTGAAAAAGGTAATTCAAATAACCAAATTCAACCTAGCTAATTTACGATTTATACGAAATTGTTTGACTACTGAGGTAGCAAAACTGTACTTCAATTCTATGATACTCCCCACTTAACATACTGCTTGACTAGTTGGGCCCAAGCTTGCTGTACAACATTAAAACCTATTCAGTCTGTCTACAAACAGGCTCTCAAAGTGCTTGATAGGAAGCCCAATAGCCATCATCATTGTCACATCCTTAGAAAGCATGAGCTCTTGAGTTGGGAAAATCTTGTGCAATACACCGACGCATGTCTTGTATTCAAGATCCTTAATGGCCTGGCTCCCCCTCCACTCAATATTTTTGTTAAACAGAAAACCCAGACATATGGCAGCAGATCCACAAGGTCTGCCATGAGAGGTGACTGTATAGTTCCCCTAAGGAAAAGCACCTTTAGTAAATCTGCATTCTCTGTGAGAGCTTCCCATGTCTGGAATACACTGCCATCAGACACACATAACTGCACCACATATCACACTTTCACAAAATGCTTGAAGACCTGGCTAAAGGTCAATCAGATTTGTGAACATGGTCCCTAGCTGTGTGTTGCCGCTTTCCATGTTGTCTGTTGTCTGTAGCTTGTGAGGTGTGGAAACACTTTGTTGCTTTTATGAATTTTGTTTTGCTGCTTTTTGTTCTATGTTGCTCTGTCTGTATGCTATGTCTTGCTTGTCCTATGTTGCTATGTCTTGCTTGTTCTATGGTGCTATTGTCTATATTGTAATTGTTTTTAATAACCTGCCCAGGGACTGCGGTTGAAAATTAGCCGGCTGGCTAAAACCGGCACTTTTACTGAAATGTTGATTAATGTGCACTGTCCCTGTAAAAAAAAAAAAATTGTCCTATAACTACAACCTAAAACTTCTTACCTGGGAATATTTAAGACTCGTGTTAAAAGGAACCACCAGCTTTCATGTGTTCTGAGCAAGGAACTGAAACGTTAGCTTTCTTACATAGCACATATTGCACTTTTACTTCTCCAACACTTTTGTTTTTGCATTATTTAAACCAAATTGAACATGTTTCATTATTTACTCGAGGAAAAATCGATTTTATTCATGTGTTAAAATAAGTTCATTCAGTATTGTTGTAATTGTCATTATTACAAATACATTTTAAAAAATCTGCCTTTTATTTTTTATTTTATCGGTATCTGCCATTTTGGTCCTCCAATAATCGTTATCAGCGTTGAAAAATCATAATCGGTCGACCTCTACTCTGAACAGTTGCTGTTAAGATGTTGGTTACTTGAACTTTATTTATTTGAACTGCAATTTCTGAGGTGCAGTTAACTCTCGGCAGCAGAGGTAATTCTGGGTCTTCCTTTCCTGTGGCGGTCCTCATGAGAGCCAGTTTCATCATAGCGCTTGATGGTTTTTGCGACTGCAGATGAAACTTTACAAGTTCTTGAAATTTTCCGAATTGACTGACCTCCATTACTTAAAGTCATGATGGACTGTCGTTTCTCTTCGGTTATTTGAGCTGTTCTTGCCATAATATGGGCTTAGCCCTATTTGGTAAGATACCATCTTCTGTATACCACCCCTTTCTTGTCACCACATAACTGATTGGCTCAAACGCATGAAGAAGGAAAGATATTCCACAAATGAACTTTTAACAAGGCACACCTGTTCATTTAAATTCATTCCTACTCATGAAGCTGGTTGAGAGAATGCCAGTAGTGTGCAAAGCTGTCAAGGAAAAGGGTGGCTACTTTGAAAACTAATACAAATATATTTTAGATTTTTACACTCTTTGGGTTACTACATGATTCCATATGTCTTCACTATTATTCTACAATGTAGAAAATAGTAACAAATAAAGACTGAGTAGGTGTCAACTTTTGACTGGTCCTGCAAATATCTAGCGAATGTAGGAAATTTAATTAACAGAGCATTTATTTAACGTTGATTGCGCAACACGTGTCAAGTCAGCTTGGATAGAAACTTGCAGAAACAGGAAGGTTCCTAGCTATGATCTATGATTGGCAGATATTTTGCGAAGAGCTACAATGATTGGCACATTGCACAAGCTCCTGTTGTCAGACAAGTCAAGTTGTTTTTAGTATATCCCAACTTACAAATCAAACAGTGCCATATGTTGCCACTTTGTTGCATTTGGTAACACACAGCTTATAGATGGAACTTAACTTGCAGGCAAATCTGTGCATATTTTCAGTATTCATAACTAGACAGACATTTTCAAGTTACAAGCCTGCTGAACACTTGAACTGGACTGACCACCTGCTCTGACTCTGCACCTTAGCACACACAAACACATACGATAATTGCGTAATTATCGTATTTCGCCGTCCTAACGTAGTCTTCACTAGCCAGCTAGCTAACGTCCACTGATTAGCTGCATTGGGAAAACTATTACACTCAACTGAACGACTTGATTAGTTTAGTGTTAGCTAGCTACATAGCTGTCTTTGCTGTCTTCGTATCATCGTATCCAAGATAATTGTGTTGTTTAGGTTTAGGTTTAGAGTGTGTAGTCTTAGAGTGATTATCTTAATTTACCGAGGTTAGCTAGCCAGCTATTTGTCGTCCTTAACGTAGGTGACTCTGCTAGCTAGCCAACAGCTAGCCAACGCTAGCCAACGTCTTCTGTATAGAACTCAACTACCCGGTCGCATTCACAGGTAGTATCACATTTTCACTTCATTTCATTACAGTACAACGGTTTGATTTGTTTGATCGTAGCTAGCTACATAGCCGTCTTTGTATCAAAGATAATTGTGTAGTCTAGAGCGATTTTCTAGGTTCGCTAGCCAGCTATTGTCGTTCTTTTAACGCAACGTAACGTAAACAACACTGCTAGCTAGCCAGCTAGCCCTCGAATAGCAACACTGCAGAAACTATTACACTCAACGGAACGACTTGATTAGTGTAGTGTCAACAACGCACCCACTGCCAGCTGGCCTACTTCAGCAGTACTGTATCATTTTAATCATTTTAGTCAATAAGATTCTTGCTACGTAGCTTAACTTTCTGAACATTCGAGACGTGTAGTCCACTTGTCATTCCAATCTCCTTTGCATTAGCGTAGCCTCTTCTGTAGCCTGTCAACTATGTGTCTGTTTATCCCTGTTCTCTCCTCTCTGCACAGACCATACAAACGCTCCTCACCGCGTGGCCGCGGCCACCCTACTCTGGTGGTCCCAGCGCGCACGACCCACGTGGAGTTCCAGGTCTCCGGTAGCCTCTGGAACTGCCAATCTGCGGTCAACAAGGCAGAGTTCATTCCCAGCCTATGCCTCCCTCCAGTCCTCGACTTCTTCTTGGCACTGACGGAAACATGGATCACCACAGACAACACTGGCACCTTACTGTTTCTCTTCTCTTTTTCATTCACGACAGAGCCTCAGACACCCCGAGAGCGTCTGGTTTGCTGGGTAGGCACTGATCCCCCATTCTGCTGGTCATTCTCTTCTCCTTACCCATCTGTCTATCGCTCCTTGAATCTATGTTGTCACAGTTACTTAGCCCTTCTTTCAAGCTTAACATCCTTATCATTTATCGCTCCAGGTTCCCCCGGAGAGTTCATCAATGAGCTTGATGCCTTGATAAGCTCCTTTCCTGAGGACGGCTCAATTCTCTCACAGTTCTGGCGACTTTAACTCCTCCCCTATCGTCTACCTTGACTCTTCTCTCTGCCTTCTTTTTCCACTCCTTCCTTGATCTCACTTCTCACCTTCCCCTCTCTACTCACAAGGCAGGTAACAGCCTCACCTCATCTTTACTAGATGCTGCTCTTCCACTCAACCTCATTGCACTTCAAGTCTCCGACCACTGCCTGTATCCTTTCCCGCTTCCCATCCAGGTAAAACACTCCACATCATTGCCTCCCTGATGGTATCGCTGGCCCTAACTTTTCGCTTCTCTCCCCCGCTTACTTTCTCCTTCTTCCATCCGTCATCTTCCCTCCGCTCAAACCTTCTCCCACTTATTCTGATTCTGCTTCCTTTAACCCTCCTCTCCTCCTCTCTGCATCCCTTTGACTCTCTATGTCCCCTATCCTCAGGCCGGCTCAGTCCTCCTCCCGCTCCCACTGATGACTCATTGCGAGCTCACAGAACAGGGCTCGGGCAGTCACGGAAATGGAGGAAACTCGCCCCTGCGGACCTGGCATCATCCTTTCACTCCCTCCTCTCTACATTTTTCCTCCTCTGTCTCTGTTGCTAAAGCCACTTTCATTACGAAAATTCCAAGATCTGTCTCTAACTCCTAGGGAAGTTTTTGCTACTCTTCTCTCCCTCCTGATCCTTCCGCTCTCCCTCCTTCCTTCTGCAGATGACTTCACAACCATTTTGAAAAAAGAAGGTCGACGACATCCGATCCTCGCTTGCTAAGTCCAACCACACCGTCGTTCTGCTCTGTTACACTGCCTCTACTCCTGTGCTCTGACCTCTTTTCTCCCTCTCTCTCCAGATGAAATCTCGCTGTTTGTGACGGCTGGCCGCCTTAACAACCTGCCCGCTGACCTCATCCCTCCTCTTCTCTTTCTCCAGACCATTTTCGAGACCTTTCTCCCTACTCACATTGTCACTAACTCACTATCCCTGACCATTGGCTACTGCCCTTCCCGCCTTTCAAGAGAGCGAGAGTTGCACCCTCTGGGAAAACCTACACTCGATCCCTCCGATGTCAACAATTACAGACCAGTATCCCTTCTTTCTTTTCTCTCCAAAACTCTTGAACGTGCCGTCCTTGGCCAGCTCTCCCGCTATCTCTCTCTGAATGACCTTCTTGATCCAAATCAGTCAGGTTTCAAGACTAGTCATTCAACTGAGTCTGGCTCTCCTCTGTATCCACGGAGGCGCTCCGCACTGCCCCAAGCTAACTCTCTCTCCTCTGCTCTCATCCTTCTACTAGATCTATCGGCTGCCTTCGATACTGTGAGCCGTCAGATCCTCCTCTCCA
>NW_025744702.1:0-6670 GCF_021184085.1 Oncorhynchus gorbuscha
GGAGTGTGGTGTCAGGAAAATAACCTCACACTCAACGTCAACAAAACTAAGGAGATGATTGTGGACTTCAGGAAACAGCAGAGGGAACACCCCCTATCCACATCGATGGAACAGTAGTGGAGAGGGTAGCAAGTTTTAAGTTCCTCAGCATACACATCACAGACAAACTGAATTGGTCCACTCCACACAGACAGCATCGTGAAGAAGGCGCAGCAGCACCTCTTCAACCTCAGGAGGCTGAAGAAATTTGGCTTGTCACCAAGCACTCACAAGCTTCTACAGATGCACAATCGAGAGCATCCTGGCGGGCTGTATCACCGCCTGGTACGGCAACTGCTCCGCCCACAACCGCAAGGCTCTCAGAGGGTAGTGAGGTCTGCACAACGCATCACCGGGGCAAACTACCTGCCCTCCAGGACACCTACACCACCCGATGTTACAGGAAGGTCGTGAAAGACCATCAAGGACACAACCACCGAGCCACTGCCTGTTCACCCCGCTATCATCCAGAAGGCGAGGTCAGTACAGGTGCATCAAAGCTGGGACCGAGAGACTGAAAAACAGCTTCTATCTCAAGGCCATCAGACTGTTAAACAGCCACCACTAACATTGAGGGCTGCCAACACACTGTCTGACACTGACTCAACTCCAGCCACTTTAATAATGGGAATGAATGGGAAATTATGTAAATATATCACTAGCCACTTTAAACAATGCTACCTTATATAATGTTACTTAGCCTACATTATTCATCTCATATGCACACGTATATACTGTACTCTATATCATCGACTGCATCCTTATGTAATAAATGTATCACTAGCCACTTTAACTATGCCACTTTGTTTACATACTCATCTCATGTGTATATACTGTACTCGATACCATCTACTGTATTACATTTACATTTAAGTCATTTAGCAGACGCTCTTATCCAGAGCGACTTACAAATTGGTGCATTCACCTTATGACATCCAGTGGAACAGCCACTTTACAATAGTGCATCTAAATCTTTTAAGGGGGGGGTGAGAAGGATAACTTTATCCTATCCTAGGTATTCCTTAAAGAGGTGGGGTTTCAGGTGTCTCCGGAAGGTGGTGATTGACTCCGCTGTCCTGGCGTCGTGAGTGAGTTTGTTCCACCATTGGGGGGCCAGAGCAGCGAACAGTTTTGACTGGGCTGAGGCGGGCACTTCCTCAGTGGTAGGGAGGCGGGCTGGGAGGGTGGATGAACGCAGTGCCCTTGTTTGGGTGTAGGGCCTGATCAGAGCCTGGAGGTACTGAGGTGCCGTTCCCCTCACAGTCTGTGAGGCACCCATGGTCTTGTAGCGGATGCGAGCTTCCAACTGGGAAGCCAGTGGAGAGCTGAGGAGGAGCGGGGGTGACGTGAGAGAACTTGGGAAGGTTGAACACCAGACTGTATCTTGCCTATGCTGCTCTGTACCATCACTCATTCATATATCCTTATGTACATATTCTTTATCCCCTTACACTGTGTATAAGACAGTAGTTTTAGAATTGTTAGTTAGATTACTTGTTGGTTATTACTACATTGTCGGAACTAGAAGCACAAGCATTTCGCTACACTCGCATTAACATCTGCTAACCATGTGTACGTGACAAATAAAATTTGTCACGTAAAATGTACTACTTAACCACAATCCCATTACTACAAACAACCCCAGACAAAACAAACCACATAAATCCTCATGTCACACCCTGTCCTGACCAAAATAATAACGAAAAAACAGAATACTAAGGCCAGGGCGTGACAATTACAGAGATCATACGTTTCCTGTAGTTCTTGACCAGGTTTGCATACACTACAGCAGGGATTTTGGCCCACTCCTCCATACAGACCTTCTCCAGATCCTTCAGGTTTTGGGGCTGTCGCTTAGCAATACGACATTCAGCTCCCTCCAAAGATTTTCTATTGGGTTCAGGTCTGGAGACTGGCTAGGCCACTCCAGGACCTTGAGATGCTTCTTACGGAGCCACTCCTTAGTTGCCCTGGCTGTGTGTTTCGGGTCATTGTCATGCTGGAAGACCCAGCCACGACCCATCTTCAATGCTCTTACTGAGGGAAGGAGGTTGTTGGCCAAGATCTTGCGATACATGGTCCCATCCATCCTCCCCTCAATACGGTGCAGTCGTCCTGTCCCCTTTGCAGAAAATCATCCCCCAAAGAATGATGTTTCCACCTCCACGCTTCACGGTTAGGATGGTGTTCTTGGAGTTGTACTCATCCTTCTTCTTCCTCCAAACACGGTGAGTGGAGTTTAGACCAAAAAGCTCTATTTTTGTCTCATCAATGACCTTCACCCATTCCTCCTCTGGATCATCCAGAGGGTCATTGGCAAACTTCAGACAGGCCTGGACATGCGCTGGCTTGAGCAGGGGGACCTTGCGTGCGCTGCAGGATTTTAATCCATGACGGCGTAGTGTGTTACTAATGGTTTTCTTTGAGACTGTGGTCCCAGCTCTCTTCAGGTCATTGACCAGACCTGCCGTGTAGTTCTGGGCTGATCCCTCACCTTCCTCATGATCATTGATACCCCACGAGGTGAGATCTTGCATGGAGCCCCAGGCCGAGGGTGATTGACGTCATCTTGAACTTCTTCCATTTTCTAATAATTGAACCAACAGTTGTTGCCTTCACACCAAGCTGCTTGTCTATTGTCCTGTAGCCCATCCCAGCTTTGTGCAGGTCACAATTTATCCCTGATGTCCTTTACACCCTCTCTTGTCTTGGCCATTGTGAGAGGTTGGAAGTCTGTTTGATTGAGTGTGTGGACAGGTGTCTTTTATACAGGTAATGAGTTCAAACAGGTGCAGTTAATACAGGTAATGAGTGGAGAACAGGCGGGCTTCTTAAGAAAAACTAACAGGTCTGTGAGAGCCGGAATTCTTACTGGTTGATAGGTGATCAAATACTTATGTCATGCAATAAAATGCAAATTAATACTTAGAAATCATACGATGTGATTTTCTGGATTTTTGTTTTAGATTACGTCTCTCACAGTTGGAGTGTACCTATGATAAAAATTACAGACCTCTACATGCTTTGTAAGTAGGAAAACCTGCAAAATCAAATACTTGTTCTCCCCACTGTATGTAGGGGTGAGTGATTCCCAACCTGGAGGACCAGGAATACACCCTCTAAGGGTTAGTTCTCAGGGTCATTGGAGTACGCAAAATTCTCCACCACATCAAGGTGACAGTCCAGGAGAGTTACATTTAGGATTTTTTTAAATGTATTTGTATTATTTTACCTGTATTAGCCCATTGCTGAACTTCTGTTGTCCAGTTGTACAGAGTCTCATCGCCTTCACCCAAATCACTCCTCCTGGATTTTTTCTGAGAATTATGTCAAAAACAAAACAGAGTAATTAATAACTTAAAAATAAATTAAATGCATAGATATAATACTTCTAAAATAAATGTATTGATCCACACAATACACCTTCAAGTATCTTCTGGACAATACGCTGTGCAGGTTCTTCTTCTTCCTTCTGTTTCTCCCCACGGCCTGGATGGTTAGACTGGAGCCCTCGACAAGAAGCTGTTCCCTTGTTCCACTTCCTCCCCGTGAGTTGTGCCAGGTCCTTCCTGATTCCGTCCTCCCCACTTGCTCCCCGTGAGTTGTGCCAGCTCCTTCCTTATTCCGTCCTCCCCACTTCCTCCCCGTGAGTTGTGCCAGCTCCTTCCTGATTCCGTCCTCCCCACTTCCTCCCCGTGAGTTGTGCCAGCTCCTCCTTGATTCCGTCCTCCCCACTTCCTCCCCGTGAGTTGTGCCAGCTCCTTCCTTATTCCGTCCTCCCCACTTCCTCCCCGTGAGTTGTGCCAGCTCCTTCCTTATTCCGTCCTCCCCACTTCCTCCCCGTGAGTTGTGCCAGCTCCTTCCTTATTCCGTCCTCCCCACTTTCTCCCCGTGAGTTGTGCCAGCTCCTTCCTTATTCCGTCCTCCCCACTTCATCTTAGTTTACATTTAAAAAAAAAAGATTGACTTAATATTGCTATAACGTGAATAACAAACATCTAAATTGGAAGCCTTGTAAAGAACTGAAGCTGGAAATTCTCTTTGAACAGTTTAATAAAGAAAAACTTACCTCGCATTTCAAACGATGTGCCTTTGCATGCATGACGGAAAGCATTGGCCTCATGTCTAGAAGAGTGGCGAGCTCTGGACAATGAAGGGAAACTTTGGTCAGGTGATCACATCCCAAACACATTGTATGTTCCTGTCGCCAGACTATTCCTTCTGCACGAACAGTTGGTACGCAAAGATCTCTCCACGCATCATGTTGAGGCTCCTCGGAAGTGTTCTGTGGAGGCAGATGGCAACTTTGAGTCCCTCTTCATCAAGTTTGTCATTCGTTTTCCTTGACGACTCTTTAGCTGCTGTCCACTGGGACGATCCACATACCCCTTTTCCATAACTGTAGAGAAGGAAGTAGAAGAGTATAGGTTGAAAAAAAAAAATTGTGTGGGGTGAGGGGGGGTGTTCACGTGACAGTGGTTAGGTTTCTAAAATCTAGCTGAGGGCGCGGAGCTACAATGCAGATCAGAAGTTGGAGATTGACTGTCAAAAAGAAGCCCTTGTGAAGTGTGTTGCATTTCTGAACGGATGGAGTTGTGTAATGACCCTGGACCATGAAATGATCTGTTTCTATTGGAATAGTGTATAACAAGTCTGCCTTTGAGTCAGATGGCCCGAGGTCAGTCCTATTTCACAGATCAGAAGATACACAGGAAACGTACATGTTTAGTCTTTGTGTGGACAAAGTCAGACATCCTCATCCTTGTAAATAAATATGGCATCAAAGAATCCTTCGTCATCTGTCCTTGAAAGGATACATGAAATAAATATATATATATATGCTTGCAGTGTCAGTGGAAGGGAACAAGAAGCTATGTCGATTCAAAAAAAGTTCAACTATTCATCATTTATCAAATAACACCGTACTCTATGCCATTTAAACAATCCAAACAAGGTTTGCCTTTGTCCACGGTGAAGGTTTTCAAATGCAGTTGAGCTCATTTTTAGCTTAAATGTTTTGAGTTTGTAATGAAATTATCAACATTGTCAAGTGTCCCACAATTACTGAGGTTGCTTGCTATTTCATATATATATATATATTGATTGCTATATGAAATACCAATCAAGTTAAGTCATTGTGGGACACTTGACAATGTTGATAATTCATTTCATTATGATTACAAAGGTGGGGCAGTCAATGTCCTGTATATCACAGACCAGGCTGGGCAGTCAATGTCCTGTATATCACAGACCAGGTGGGGCAGTCAATGTCCTGTATATCACAGACCAGGCTGGGCAGTCAATGTCCTGTATATCACAGACCAGGTGGGGCAGTCAATGTCCTGTATATCACAGACCAGGTGGGGCAGTCAATGTCCTGTATATCACAGACCTGATCAATTTCAGAACGGCAGTACATCCACTCAAAGCAGATTTTTTGAAAAGTGTCCAAACAGATAATTCCGTTCTCGTAAGGAAAAAATACATATGGGAAAGATATGAAATAACTTATAACAATACTATAAACAAAACGTACTTTAATTCACTATGGCTGACTGGATTTGAGTTAAAGCAGGACCAGTGCATTGTGTTGCAAACAAAGCAGGTGAAAGCCAATGCAAAGTAGGATGAGTACTAATGTTGTAAAGAGATATTGGATGCAAGAGGGGCACAGATAAGGTGCATGGCAGGACAGTGGTGCAGGAGGCTAACACTGTAGCAAGAGAACTGACGTTTTAACCTAGTTGTAGTACTGGAAATACATTTTTGTTACAACACTTTGTGTAACATAACTTTAACATATTGTTAACCTGAAGTCATACATTTGTAAGGCTGAGTATAATTTATTGTTACCCTGCCAAAGAAGTCAGTTCGCAGCTCCAATATCCACATAAATGCCAGACGGGACATTCCTGGGGCTGACACTTTCAGCTCCTCAAAATAGCTGAACACATCTACCTGGTATATGGTGTTGACAGTGGCAGACCAGTACCCATTCTTTATCAGATCTACCTGGTATATGGTGTTGACAGTGGCAGACCAGTACCCATTCTTTATCAGATCTACCTGGTATATGGTGTTGACAGTGGCAGACAGGTACCCATTCTTTATCAGATCTACCTGGTATATGGTGTTGACAGTGGCAGACAGGTACCCATTCTTTATCAGATCTACCTGGTATATGGTGTTGACAGTGGCAGACAGGTACCCATTCTTTATCAGATCTGCCTGGTATATGGTGTTGACAGTGGCAGACCGGTACCCATTCTTTATCAGATCTGCCAAGTTTGCTGTCCAGGT
The DNA here is from genome assembly GCF_021184085.1 of Oncorhynchus gorbuscha. Lineage (NCBI taxonomy): Eukaryota > Metazoa > Chordata > Actinopteri > Salmoniformes > Salmonidae > Oncorhynchus > Oncorhynchus gorbuscha. Next base: position 6,340 of record NW_025744702.1, read on the forward strand.
GCTAAGACAGGTTGTGCAGGTCAGTAGAGGCAATATGACATTATAGAGACCTTGAGGATTAAAATGTACAGTCTGAATTAATGTTGTTTTACATTGCATTGCTACAGCACTGTTTGGTTACAGTCACGACTTCCGCCGAAGTCGGCTCCTCTCCTTGTTTGGGCGGCGTTCGGGCGGGCGACGTCACCGGCTTTCCAGCCATCTCCACTCCATTTTTCATGTATCCATTTGTTTTGTCTTGTTCCCTGCACACCTGGTTTTCATTCCCCAATCAATCTACATGTATGTATTCCTCTGTTCCCCATCAGGTCTTTGTGTAGGATTGTTTGTG
>NW_025744703.1:0-6661 GCF_021184085.1 Oncorhynchus gorbuscha
CGACTTGGCGAGAACAGAGTCTTTAATCCAGTAACGAAAAACACAATAAAAAAACACAACTTTCACTCGAAATGACGAGGACCGACTGGAGACTCGATCTTGAACAGCAGGTGAACAGCAGGTTGCCTCGGGAAGGCACTTGAACCAAACAGACTCAGACACCTGCTCACCACGCAGCATCTGGAGGAAACACGACACGACAGGGCGATACACAAACACAGCACGGTGAATTCTAGACAAGGAACCGACAGGGCAGAAACGGGAAAACAAGAAGAGAAATAGGGACTCTAATCAGGGAAAAGGATCGGGAACAGGTGTGGGAAGACTAAATGATTGATTAGGGGAATAGGAACAGCTGGGAGCAGGAACGGAACGATAGAGAGAAGAGAGCGAGAGAGTGAGGGAGGGGGAGAGAGGGACAGAAAGAGGGAAAGAACCTAATAAGACCAGCAGAGGGGAAACGAACAGAATGGGAAGCACAGGGACAAGACATGATAATAAAATGACAAACATGACAGTACCCCCACTCACCGAGCGCCTCCTGGCGCACTCGAGGAGGAATCCTGGCGGCAACGGAGGAAATCATCAATGAGTGAACGGTCCAGCACGCCCCGAGACGGAACCCAACTCCTCTCCTCAGGACCGTAACCCTCCCAATCCACTAAGTATTGGTGACCCCGTCCCGAGAACGCATGTCCATGATCTTATGTACCTTGTAAATAGGTGCGCTCTCGACAAGGACGGGAGGGGGAGGAAGACGAACGGGGGTGCGAAGAAAGGGCTTGACACAGGAGACATGGAAGACAGGATGGACGCGACGAAGATGTCGCGGAAGAAGCAGTCGCACAGCGACAGGATTGACGACCTGGGAGACACGGAACGGACCAATGAACCGCTGGAGTCAACTTACGAGAAGCTGTCGTAAGGGGAAGGTTGCGAGTGGAAAGCCACACTCTCTGGCCGCAACAATACCTTGGACTCTTAATCCTGCGTTTATTGGGCGGCTCTCACAGTCTGTGCCCTGTAACGGCAAAGTGCAGACCTCACCCTCCTCCAGGTGCGCTCTAACGTTGGACAAACGCTTGAGCGGGAGGGAACGCTGACTCGGCAAGCTGGGATGAGAACAGAGGAGGCTGGTAACCCAGACTACTCTGAAACGGAGATAACCCGGTAGCAGACGAAGGAAGCGAATTGTGAGCGTATTCTGCCCAGGGGAGCTGTTCTGCCCAAGACGCAGGGTTTCTGAAAGAAAGGCTGCGTAGTATGCGACCAATCGTCTGATTGGCCCTCTCTGCTTGACCGTTAGACTGGGGATGAAACCCGAAGAGACTGACGGACGCACCAATCAAACGACAGAACTCCCTCCAAAACTGTGACGTGAATTGCGGGCCTCTGTCTGAAACGGCGTCTAACGGGAGGCCATGAATTCTGAACACATTCTCGATAATGATTTGTGCCGTCTCCTTAGCGGAAGGAAGTTTAGCGAGGGGAATGAAATGTGCCGCCTTAGAGAACCTATCGACAACCGTAAGAATCACAGTCTTCCCCGCAGACAAAGGCAGACCGGTAATGAAGTCTAGGGCGATGTGAGACCATGGTCGAGAAGGAATGGGAGCGGTCTGAGACGACCGGCAGGAGGAGAGTTACCCGACTTAGTCTGCGCGCAGTCCGAACAAGCAGCCACGAACGGCGCGTGTCACGCTCCTGAGTCGGCCACCAAAAGCGCTGGCGAATAGACGCAAGAGTGCCTCGAACACCGGGATGACCAGCTAACTTGGCAGAGTGAGCCCACTGAAGAACAGCCAGACGAGTGGAAACAGGAACGAAAAGGAGGTTACTAGGACAAGCGCGGCGACGCAGTGTGCGTGAGTGCTTGCTTAACCTGTCTTTCAATTCCCCAGACTGTCAACCCGACAACACGCCCATAAGGAAGAATCCCCTCGGGATCAGTAGAAGCCACAGAAGAACTAAACAGACGGGATAAAGCATCAGGCTTGGTGTTCTTGCTACCCGACGGTAAGAAATCACAAACTCGAAACGAGCGAAAACAACGCCCCAACGAGCTTGACGGGCATTAAGTCGTTTGGCAGAACGGATGTACTCAAGGTTCTTATGGTCTGTCCAAACGACAAAAGGAACGGTCGCCCCCTCCAACCACTGTCGCCATTCGCCTAGGGCTAAGCGGATGGCGAGCAGTTCACGGTTACCCACATCATAGTTGCGCTCAGATGGCGACAGGCGATGAGAAAATAAGCGCAAGGATGAACCTTATCGTCAGACTGGAAGCGCTGGGATAGAATGGCTCCCACGCCTACCTCTGAAGCGCCAACCTCGACAATGAATTGTCTAGTGACGTCAGGAGTAACGAGGATAGGAGCGGACGTAAACGTTCTTTTAGAAGATCAAAAGCTCCCTGGGCGGAACCGGACCACTTAAAACACGTCTTGACAGAAGTAAGAGCTGTGAGAGGGGCAGCAACTTGACCGAAATTACGAATGAAACGCCGATAGAAATTAGCAAAACCTAAAAAGCGCTGCAACTCGACACGTGACTTGAACGGGCCAATCACTGACAGCTTGACCTTAGCGGAATCCATCTGAATGCCTTCAGCGGAAATAACGGAACCGAAAAGTAACGGAGGAGACATGAAAAGAGCACTTCTCAGCCTTTACGAGACAATTCTCTAAAAGGCGCTGTAGAACACGTCGAACGTGCTGAACATGAATCTCGAGTGACGGTGAAAAATCAGGATATCGTCAAGATAGACAAAAACAAAGATGTTCAGCATGTCTCTCAGAACATCATTAACTAATGCCTGAAAAACAGCTGGCGCATTGGCGAGACCAAACGGCAGAACCGGTACTCAAATGCCCTAACGGAGTGTTAAACGCCGATTTTCCACTCGTCCCCCTCTCTGATGCGCACGAGATGGTAAGCGTTACGAAGGTCCAACTTAGTAAAGCACCTGGCTCCCTGCAGAATCTCAAGGCTGATGACATAAGGGGAAGCGGATAACGATTCTTAACCGTTATGTCATTCAGCCTCGATAATCCACGCAGGGGCGCAGAGTACCGTCCTTCTTCTTAACAAAAAGAACCCCGCCCCGGCCGGAGAGGAAGAAGGCACTATGGTACCGGCGTCAAGAGACACAGATAAATAATCCTCGAGAGCCTTACGTTCGGGAGCCGACAGAGAGTATAGTCTACCCCGAGGAGGAGTGGTCCCCGGAAGGAGATCAATACTACAATCATACGACCGGTGAGGAGGAAGGGAGTTGGCTCGGGACCGACTGAAGACCGTGCGCAGATCATGATATTCCTCCGGCACTCCTGTCAAATCGCCAGGTTCCTCCTGAGAAGTGGGGACAGAAGAAATGGGAGGGATGGCAGACATTAAGCACTTCACATGACAAGATACGTTCCAGGATAGGATAGAATTACAAGACCAATTAATAGAAGGATTATGACATACTAGCCAGGGATGACCCAAAACAACAGGTGTGAAAGGTGAACGAAAAATCAAAAAGAAATAGTCTCACTGTGGTTACCAGATACTGTGAGAGTTAAAGGTAGTGTCTCAAATCTGATACTGGGAAGATGACTACCATCTAAGGCAAACATGGGCGTAGGCTTGTCTAACTGTCTGAAAGGAATGTTATGTTTCCGAACCCATGCTTCGTCCATGAAACAACCCTCAGCCCCAGAGTCAATCAAGGCACTGCATGTAGCACCCGAACCGGTCCAGCGTAGATGGACCGACATAGTAGTACAAGATCTAGATGAAGAGACCTGAGTAGTAGCTCACCAGTAGCCCTCCGCTTACTGATGGGCTCTGGCCTCTTACTGACATGAATTAACAAAATGTCCATCAAATCCGCAATAGAGGCACAGGCGGTTGGTGATCCTCCGTTCCCTCTCCTTAGTCGAGATGCGAATCCCTCCCAGCTGCATGGGCTCAGTCTCAGAGCCAGAGGAGGGAGATGGTTGCGATGCGGAGCAGGGAAACACCGTTGATGCGAGCTCTCTTCCACGAGCCCGGTGACGAAGATCTACCCGTCGTTCTATGCGGATGGCGAGAGCAATCAAAGAGTCCACATCTGAAGGAACCTCCCGAGAATCTCATCCTTAACCACTGCGTGGAGTCCCTCCAGAAAACGAGCGAGCAGCGCCGGCTCGTTCCACTCACTAGAGGCAGCAAGAGTGCGAAACTCAATGGGAATAATCCGTTATGGATCGATCACCTTGGCATAGGGAAGCCAGGGCCCTAGAAGCCTCCCTACCAAAAACTGAACGGTCAAAAACCCGAATCATCTCCTCTTTAAAGTTCTGGTACTTGTTAGAGCAATCAGCCCTTGCCTCCCAGATAGCTGTGCCCCATTCTCGAGCCCGGCCAGTAAGGAGTGAAATGACGTAAGCAACCCGAGCTCTCTCTCTAGAGTATGTGTTGGGTTGGAGAGAGAACACAATCTCACACTGCGTGAGAAAGGAGCGGCACTCAGTGGGCTGCCCGGAGTAGCAAGGTGGGTTATTAACCCTAGGTTCTGGAGGCTCGGCAGGCCAGGAAGTAACAGGTGGCACGAGACGAAGACTCTGGAACTGTCCAGAGAGGTCGGAAACCCGAGCGGCCAGGTTCTCCACGGCATGGCGAGCAGCAGACAATTCCTGCTCGTGTCTGCCGAGCATGGCTCCTGGATCTCGACGGCAGTGTTACGAGCGTCTGAAGTCGCTGGGTCCATTCTTTGGTCGGTTCCTTCTGTCATGCAGGTGAAAGAGGACCCAAAAGCGACTTGGCGAAAAACAGAGTCTTTAATCCAGTAACAAAAACACAATAAAAAAAAAACACAACTTTCACTCGAAATGACGAGGACCGACTGGAGACTCGATCTTGAACAGCAGGTGAACAGCAGGTTGCCTCGGGAAGGCACTTGAACCAAACAGACTCAGACACCTGCTCACCACGCAGCATCTGAGGAAACACGGCACGACAGGGCGATACACAAACACAGCACGGTGAATTCTAGACAAGGAACCGACAGGGCAGAAACGAGGAAAACAAGAAGAGAAATAGGGACTCTAATCAGGGAAAAGGATCGGGAACAGGTGTGGGAAGACTAAATGATTGATTAGGGGGAATAGGAACAGCTGGGAGCAGGAACGGAACGATAGAGAGAAGAGAGAGCGGGAGAGTGAGAGAGGGAGGGGGGAGAGAGGGACAGAAAAGAGGGAACGAACCCAACAAGACCAGCAGGGGGAAACGAACAGAAGGGAAAGCACAAGGACAAGACAATATATGACAAAACATGACAATTCCTTATATTACCAAACCAGACGCCATCATTTTTGTTTATTTTATTTAGATGGTTGTGGGGCACGCTCCAAGATTCAGACATCATTTACAAATGAAGCATGTAAAAGTTTAGTGAGTCCTCCAGATCAAATTCGGCAGTGGGGGATGACCAGGATGTTCTCTTGATAAGTGTGTGAATTTGATCATTTTCCTGTCCTGCTAAGCTAAGGGGAAATGTATGGAGTAAAAACTACATCATTTTCTTTAGGAATGTAGTGAAGTAAAAGTAAACTTTTTCACAAATATTAATAGTTACTTAAAGTACCGATACCCCAAAAAGCAACTAGTACTTTTAAAGTATTTTACTTAAGTACTTTACACCACTGAACATGGGCCGGCTTTCTGTGGAACGCTTTCAACAACTTGCAGAGTTCATAACGTGACAAATTGATGCTGTTCTGAGAGCAAAAGGGTGCAAATCAATATTAGGAAGGTGTTCCTAATGGTTTGTAGACTCAGTGTACATGTACACATGTACAGTATCAGTATAAATATATCTAAATGCAGAGAGATGAATGGTGCAAATGCAGTATAGTGCAGTTATTTTGTGTACATGCGTTACATATTTGCAGTCATGTATTGCATTTAGCCTCTCGAGATAGTGATCTTAGTGTTCCACACCCTTCAGGTTCATGTACCTAATGTATACACCACTTTACACGAGATTGGATCCATGGAATTTAAAGTGATTCCACTACGATGAATTAAGGGCCTCCGCTATTATTCCACAATTAATCAGATAAATTGAGTTTGCAACACGTTGAAAATGAAATGAAAAATTCCTTCCTAAATGTGTGTCTTGTGCAGTTAGTGTTATGCAGGTGAATGAGGACCCAAAAGCGACTTGCATGGAAACAGAGTCTTTAATCCAGCAAAGTAAAATACAATCATAAAGCACAATTTCCACTGTAATGACGAGAACAGACTGGAGACTGATCTTCTTGAACTCCAGGTTGCCGTGGAAGGCACTGGAACGAGCACTCAGACACCTGCTCACCACGCAGCATCTGAGGGAAACACGACACGACAGGGCCATTCAAGACACAGCACGGTGAACAATAGACAAGGATCCAACAGGGCAGAAACGGAAAACAAGGGGAGAAATAGGGACTCTAATCAGGGGGAAAGATAGGGAACAGGTGTGGGAAGACTAAATGATTGATTAGGGAATAGGAACAGCTGGGAGCAGGAACGAACGATAGAGAGAAGAGAGAGAGGAGGAGAGAGAGAAAGAGGGGAACGAACCTAAAAAGACCAGCAGGGGGAAAACGAACAGAGGAAAAGCAAAATGACAAGACAAAATAAGACAAACATG
>NW_025744704.1:0-6657 GCF_021184085.1 Oncorhynchus gorbuscha
AATTTACTGTGTTAAATGAGGCCTCACCTCCTGGCTACACTAGTGACCATATCCCCGTGCATCCCGCAAAGGCGGAGGTGTTGCTAACATTTACGATAGCAAATTTCAATTTACAAAAAAAAATGACGTTTTCGTCTTTTGAGCTTCTAGTCATGAAATCTATGCAGCCTACTCAATCACTTTTTATAGCTACTGTTTACAGGCCTCCTGGGCCATATACAGCGTTTCTCACTGAGTTCCCTGAATTCCTATCAGACCTTGTAGTCATTGCAGATAATATTCTAATCTTTGGTGACTTTAATATTCACATGGAAAAGTCCACAGACCCACTCCAAAAGGCTTTTGAGCCATCATCGACTCAGTGGGTTTTGTCCAACATGTCTCTGGACCCACTCACTCTCACAGTCATACGCTGGACCTAGTTTTGTCCCATGGAATAAATGTTGTGGATCTTAATGTTTTTCCTCATAATCCTGGACTATCAGACCACCATTTTATTACGTTTACATTTGCAACAAATAATCTGCTCAGACCCAACCAAGGAACATCAAAAGTCGTGCTATAAATTCTGAACAACACAAGGGATTCCTTGATGCCCTTCAGACTCCTCTGCCTACCCAAGGACGCCAGAGGACAAAAATCCGTTAACCACCATAACTGAGGATCTCAATTTAACCCCTTCTTTCCAATACCCTAGATGCAGTTGCACTAAAAACTAAAAACATGTCTCATAGAAACTAGCTCCTGGTACACAGAAAATACCCGAGCTCTAGCAAGCTTCAGAAATTGGAACGGAAATGGCGCCACACCAAACTGGAAGTCTTCCGACTAGCTTGGAAGGATGGTACCGTGCAGTACCGAAAAGAGCCCTTACTGCTGCTCGATCGTCCTATTTTCTAACTTAATTGAGGAAAATAAGAACAATCGAAATTCCTTTTTTTGATACTGTGGCAAAGCTAACTAAAAGCAGCATTCCCCAGAGGATGACTTGCACTTTAGCAGTGATAAATTCATGAACTTCTTTGAGGAAAAGATTATGATTATTAGAAAGCAAATTACGGACTCCTCTTTTTAAACCTGCGTATTCCTCCAAACCTCAGTTGTCCTGAGTCTGCACAACTCTGCCAGGACCTAGGATCAAGAGAGACGCTCAAGTGTTTTAGTACTATATCTCTTGACACAATGATGAGAAAATAATCACTTGGCCTCTAAACCTTCAAGCTGTATACTGGACCCTATTCCAACTAAACTACTGAAAGAGCTGCTTCCTGTGCTTGGCCTCCTATGTTGAACATAATAAACGGCTCTCTATCCACTGGATGTGTACCAAACTCACTAAAAGTGGCAGTAATAAAGCCTCTCTTGAAAAAAAGCCAAACCTTGATCCAGAAAATATAAAAAACTATCGGCCTATATCGAATCTTCCATTCCTCTCAAAGATTTTAGAGAAGGCTGTTGCGCAGCAACTCACTGCCTTCCTGAAGACAAACAATGTATACAAAAATGCTTCAGTCTGGTTTTAGACCCCATCATAGCACTGAGACGGCACTTGTGAAGGTGGTAAATGACATTTTGATGGCATCGGACCGAGGCTCTGCATCTGTCCTCGTGCTCCTAGACCTTAGTGCTGCTTTTGATACCATCGATCACCACATTCTTTTGGAGAGATTGGAAACCCAAATTGGTCTACACGGACATGTTCTGGCCTGGTTTAGGTCTTATCTGTCGGAAAGATATCAGTTTGTCTCTGTGAATGGTTTGTCCTCTGACAAATCAACTGTACATTCGGTGTTCCTCAAGGTTCTGTTTTAGGACCACTATTGTTTTCACTATATATTTTTACCTCTTGGGGATGTTATTCGAAAACATAATGTAAACTTTCACTGCTATGCGGATGACACACAGCTGTACATTTCAATGAAACATGGTGAAGCACCAAAATTGCCCTCGCTAGAAGCATGTGTTTCAGACATAAGGAAGTGGATGGCTGCAAACTTTCTACTATTAAACTCGGACAAAACAGAGATGCTTGTTCTAGGTCCCAGAAACAAAGAGATCTTCTGTTACCTCTCTGATTTGGTCCTGCCGTACATACCTACACGTACGCTACGGTCACAAGACGCAGGCCTCCTAATTGTCCCTAGAATTTCTAAGCAAACAGCTGGAGGCAGGGCTTTCTCCTATAGAGCTCCATTTTTATGGAACGGTCTGCCTACCCATGTCAGAGACGCAAACTCGGTCTCAACCTTTAAGTCTTTACTGAAGACTCATCTCTTCAGTGGGTCATATGATTGAGTGTAGTCTGGCCCAGGAGTGGGAAGGTGAACGGAAAGGCTCTGGAGCAACGAACCGCCCTTGCTGTCTCTGCCTGGCCGGTTCCCCTTTTTCCACTGGGATTCTCTGCCTCTAACCCTGTTACGGGGCTGAGTCACTGGCTTGCTGGGGCTCTCTCGTGCCGTCCCTGGGGGGATGCGTCACCTGGGTGGGTTGATTCACTGTTGTGGTCGGCCTGTCTGGGTTCCCCCCACCCCTTGGGTTGTACCGTGTCTGGAGATCTTTGTGGGCTATACTCGGCCTTGTCTCAGGATGGTAAGTTGGTGGTTGAAGATTTCCCTCTAGTGGTGTGGGGGCTGTGCTTTGGCAAAGTGGGTGGGGTTATATCCTTCCTGTTTGGCCCTGTCCGGGGTGTCCTCGGATGGGGCCACAGTGTCTCCTGACCCCTCCTGTCTCAGCCTCCAGTATTTATGCTGCAGTAGTTTATGTGTCGGGGGCTAGGGTCAGTTTGTTTATCTGGAGTACTTCTCCTGTCCTATTCGGTGTCCTGTGTAAATCTAAGTGTGCGTTCTCTAATTCTCTCCTTCTCTCTTTCTTTCTCTCTCTCGGAGGACCTGAGCCCTAGAACCATGCCCCAGGACTACCTGACATGATGACTCCTTGCTGTCCCCAGTCCACCTGGCCATGCTGCTGCTCCAGTTTCAACTGGCCTGGGCCCTAGGACCATGTCCCAGGACTACCTGACATGAGGACTCCTTGCTGTCCCCAGTCCACCTGGCCATGCTCCTGCTCCAGTTTCAACTGTTCTGCCTTACTATTATTCAACCATGCTGGTCATTTATGAACATTTGAACATCTTGGCCACGTTCTGTTATAATCTCCACCTGGCACAGCCAGAAGAGGACTGGCCACCCCACATATGTCTCTCTAATTCTCTCTTTCTTCTCTCTCTCGGAGGACCTGAGCCCTAGGACCGTGCCCCAGGACTACCTGACATGATGGCTCCTTGCTGTCCCCAGTCCATCTGACTGTGCTGCTGCTCCAGTTTCAACTGTTCTGCCTTATTATTATTTGACCATGCTGGTCATTTATGAACATTTGAACATCTTGGTCATGTTCTGTTATAATCTCTACCCGGCACAGCCAGAAGAGGACTGGCCACCCCACATAGCCCGGTTCCTCTCTAGGTTTCTTCCTAGGTTTTGGCCTTTCTAGGGAGTTTTTCCTAGCCACCGTGCTTTTACACCTGCATTGTTTGCTGTTTGCGGTTTTAGGCTGGGTTTCCGTACAGCACTTTGAGATATCAGCTGATGTACGAAGGGCTATATAAATAAATTTGATTTGATTTGATTTGATTTACCCATGAGGTTTTCAACTGTTCCATATCTTTTGCATTTTTTTATATTTGCCCTGACAGTGCTCTGTGGTATATTCAATCGGTTGTGGATCTTCTTGTAGCCATTACCCGATTTATGAAGGTCTACGACCATCTGTCTCTTTTGAAATGGCAGTTCTTTTGTTTTCTTCATGGTGTTGGAGGACAGTGGGATATTGTGTGTGTGTGTTACCTCATTTTTATACCCTAGTGAAACAGGAAGTGATGTAATGGCTCAATATAGTTCCTTAAGACTTAGATCAACTTAAATAAGTGGAATTTAATTTGTAGTTTAATTTTTGTATATGTTATTTCCAATCATCTTTAAGTGTGCAATTAATTGTGAAATCTTGATTTGGAGGACATTGATTTTTAATTAAATCAATAAATGATTTTGTTTGATTCCATTGAAACATTAATAAAGTATTGTATTTCTCACGTTGGTATTTTGAGTTTATCTCTATAATTATATTGTTTATATTTGTTTAACTTCTTTGGGGTAGGGGGCAGTATTGGGTAGCTTGGATGAAAAACGTGCCCAAATTAAGCTGCCTGCTACTCAGCCGTAAAAGCTAGAATATGCATATAATTAGTATATTCGGATAGGAAACACTCTAAAGTTTCTAAAACTGTTTGAATGATGTCTGTGAGTATAACAGAACTCATATGGCAGGCAAAAACCTGAGAATAAAAACAACCCGGACGTGGGAAATCTGAGGTTTGTAGTTTTTGAACTCAGCCCCTATTGAAGAGACCGTGGGATATTAGTTATGTTTCATTTCCCAAGGCTTCCACTAGATGTCAACAGTATTTAGAAACCGTTTTGAAGATTCTACTATAAAGGAAGGCATTGAGTGAGTGGTCTGGCAGAGTGCCACAGCCTCGGTCTGGCGCGCTCACGTGAAAGGTAGCTACGTTCCACTTCATTTGTACAGACAAAGGAATTGTCCGGTTGAAGCATTAATGAAGTTTTATGTTAAAAACATCCTAAAGATTGATTCCATACTTAGTTTGGCATGTTTCCACGGGCTGTAACGGAACATTTTGAACTTTTCGTCCGACGTTCGGCGCGACCTGAACGCGCTTTGGATTTGTTTACCAAATACCCTAACAAAAGAAGATATTTGGACATAACTGATGGACATTATCGAACAAATTTCGATAACAAACAAACAAACAAACAAACATTTATGGTGGAACTGGGATTCCTGGGAGTGCATTCTGATGAAGATCATCAAAGGTAAGTGAATATTTAAAATGCTATTTCTGAGTAATGTTGACTACCCAATATGGCGGGTATCTTTTTGGCTGCTTTGTTGTCTAAAGGCTGTACTCAGATTATTGCATGGTTTGCTTTCTCCGTAAAGTTAAAAATAAATCTGACACAGCGGTTGCTTCTTCGAGATAGGAGGCGCTCTTTTAATTTTTGGATAAAAAACGTTCCCGTTTTAAACAAGATACTTTGTCATGAAAAGATGCTCGACTATGCATGTAATTGACAGCTTTGGAAAGAAAAAACTCCGACGTTTCCAAAACTGCAAAGATATTATCTGTGAGTGCCCCAGAACTAATGCTACAGGCGAAACCAAGATGAAATTTCATACAGGAAATGGTCCAGATTTTGAAAGCCCTGTGTTCCAATGTCTCCTTATATGGCTGTGAATGCGCCAGGAATGAGCGTGCATTTTCTGTCGTTTCCCCAAGGTGTCTGCAGCATTGTGACGTATTTGTAGGCACATCATTGGAAGATTGACCATAAGAGACTACATTTACCAGGTGTCCGCCCGGTGTCCTCCGTCGAAATTATTGCGTAATCTCCAGGTCCATGCGCGTTCCATTTTCTTCAGAGGAGAAAGTCAACTGCCACGAATTATTTATCATCGATAGATATGTGAAAAACACCTTGAGGATTGATTCTAAACAACGTTTGCCATGTTGCTGTTGATATTATGGAGTTAATTTGGAAAAAAGTTTGCGTTGTAATGACTTAATTTTCTGTTTTTCTTACCCAAACGTGATGAACAAAACGGTGCGATTTGTCCTACACAAATAATATTTTTGGAAAAACTGAACATTTGCTATCTAACTGAGAGTCTCCTCATTGAAAACATCTGAAGTTCTTCAAAGGTAAATAATTTTATTTGAATGCTTTTCTTGTTTTTGTGAAAATGTTGCATGCTGAATGCTAGGCTAAATGCTATGCTAGGCTATCAATACTCTTACACAAATGCTTGTTTAGCTATGGTTCAAAAGCATATTTTGAAAATCTGAGATGACAGTGTTGTTAACAAAAGGCTAAGCTTGAGAGCAAATATATTTATTTCATTTCATTTGCGATTTTCATGAATAGTTAACGTTGCGTTATGGTAATGAGCTTGAGGCTGTATTCACGATCCCGGATCCGGGATGGCTAGAATCAAGAGGTTAAGGATAAATGTATCTAAAGTTCCATGTATAATAGTCGTATCTTGTTATCGTATCAATGTTTATTATGAGTTTTTCTGTAATTTGATGGGGCTCTAAGTGTCATGTTCTGACCTTAGTTCCTTTTTTATGGCTTTGTGTTAGGTTGGTCAGGGCGTGAGTTGGGGTGGGTAGCCTATGTTTTTTTCTAGGTTGTTATATTTCTATGTGTTTGGCCTAGTATGGTTCTCAATCAGAGGCAGGTGTCGTTCGTTGTCTCTGATTGAGAATCATACTTAGGTAGCCTGTTTTCCCCATTTTGGTTGTGGGTGTTTAATTTCTGTTTAGTGTCTGTTCACCTGGCAGAACTGTTTCGTTTTCTCTTCGTTATTATTTTGTGTAGTGTTCAGTTTGTTCAATTAAAACATGACTGAACACTTACCATGCTGCATTTTGGTCCTCCTCTCCTTCCACCAAAGAGAAGAATTACAGAAACACCCACCAACCAAGGACCAAGCAGTGTGGTATCGAGCAGCAGCGTTCTCTGGAATCATGGACATGGGAGGAGATTTTAGACGTTAAGGAACCCTGGGCACAGGCTGGTG
>NW_025744705.1:0-6652 GCF_021184085.1 Oncorhynchus gorbuscha
TTTACATTTACATTTACATTTACATTTAAGTCATTTAGCAGACGCTCTTATCCAGAGCGACTTACAAATTGGTGCATTCACCTTATGACATCCAGTGGGACAGTCACTTAACAATAGTGCATCTAAAACTTAGGGGGTGGGGTGAGAGGGATTACTTAACCTATCCTAGGTATTCCTTAAAGAGGTGGGGTTTCAGGTGTCTCCGGAAGGTGGTGATTGACTCCGCTGTCCTGGCGTCGTGAGGGAGTTTGTTCCACCATTGGGGGACCAGGGCAGCGAACAGTTTTACTGGGCTGAGCGGGAGCTGTACTTCCTCCCAGTGGTAGGGAGGCGAGCAGGCCAGAGGGACAAACCGCAGTGCCCTTGTTTTAGGTGTAGGGCCTGATCAGAGCCTGGGAGGTACTGAGGTGCCGTTCCCCTCACAGCTCCGTAGGCAAGCACCATGGTCTTGTAGCGGATCGAGCCAACTGGAAGCCAGTGGAAAACGGAGGAGGCGGGGTGGCGGAGAGAACTTGGGAAGGTTGAACACCAGACTGGGCTGCGTTTCTGGATGAGTTGAAGGGTTTAATGGCACAGGCAGGGCAGCCAACCAGTTGCAGTAATCAGACGGGAGATGACAAGTGCCTGGATTAGGACCTGCGCGCTTCCTGTGTGGAGGCAGGTCGTACTCTGCGGATGTTGTAGAGCATGAACCTACAGGAACGTGGGCCACCGCTTCTTGATGTTAGTTGAGAACGACAGGGTGTTGTCCAGGATCACGCCAAGGTTCTTGGCGCTCTGGGAGGAGGACACAATGGAGTTGTCGACCGTGATGGCGGGAGATCATGGAACGGGCAGTCCTTCCCGGGAGGAAGAGCAGCTCCGTCTTGCCGAGGTTCAGCTTGAGGTGGTGATCCGTCATCCACACTGATAAATGTCTGCCAGACATGCAGAGATGCGGTCGCCACCTGGTCATAAGGGGGAAAAGGAGAAGATTAATTGTGTGTCATCTGCATAGCAATGATAAGAGAGACCATGTGAGGTTATGACAGAGCCAAGTGACTTGGGTATAGCGAGAATAGGAGAGGGCCAAGAACAGAGCCTTGGGGGACACCAGTGGTGAGCGCGTGGTGAGGAGACAGATTCTCGCCACACCTGGCAGGAGCGACCTGTCCAGGTAGGACGCAATCCCAGCGTGGGCCGCGCCGTGGAGATGCCCAACTCGGAGAGGGTGGAGAGGAGGATCTGATGGTTCACAGTACCGAAGGCAGCCGATAGATCTAGAAGGATGAGAGCAGAGGAGAGAGAGTTAGCTTTAGCAGTGCGGAGCGCCTCAAGTGATACAGAGGAGAGCAGTCTCAGTTGAATGACTAGTCTTGAAACCTGACTGATTTGGATCAAGAAGGTCATTCAGAGAGAGATAGCGGGAGAGCTGGCCAAGGACGGCACGTTCAAGAGTTTTGGAGAAAAGAAAGAAGGGATACTGGTCTGTAATTGTTGACATCGGAGGGATCAGTGTAGGTTTTTTTCAGAAGGGGTGCAACTCTCGCTCTCTTGAAGACGGAAGGGACGAGCCAACGGTCAGGGATGAGTTGATGAGCGAGGTGAGGTAAGGGAGAAGGTCTCCGGAAATGGTCTGGAGAAGAGAGGAGGGGATAGGGTCAAGCGGGCAGGTTGTTGGGCGGCCCGGCCGTCACAAGACTTGTGAGATTTCATCTGGAGAGAGAGGGAGAAAGAGGTCAGAGCACAGGGTAGGGCAGTGTGAGCAGAACCAGCGGTGTCGTTTGACTTAGCAACGAGGATCGGATGTCGTCGACCTTCTTTTCAAAATGGTTGACGAAGTCATCTGCAGAGAGGGAGGAGGGGGAGGGGGGCGGAGGATTCAGGAGGGAGGGAGAAGGTGGCAAAGAGCTTCCTAGGGTTAGAGGCAGATGCTTGGAATTTAGCGTGGTAGAAAGTGGCTTTAGCAGCAGAGACAGAGGAGGAAAATGTAGAGAGGAGGGAGTGAAAGGATGCCAGGTCCGCAGGGAGGCGGGTTTTCCTCCATTTCCGCTCGGCTGCCCGGAGCCCTGTTCTGTGAGCTCGCAATGAGTCATCGAGCCACGGAGCGGGAGGGAGGACCGAGCCGGCCTGGAGGATGGGGACATAGAGAGTCAAGGGATGCAGAGAGGGAGGAGAGGAGGGTTGAGGAGGCAGAATCAGGAGATAGGTGGGAGAAGGTTTGAGCGGAGGGAAGAGATGATAGGATGGAAGAGGAGAGAGTAGCGGGGGAGAGAGAGCGAAGGTTGGGACGGCGCGATACCATCCAGTAGGGGCAGTGTGGGAGGTGTTGGATGAGAGCGAGAGGGAAAAGGATACAAGGCAGTGGTCGGAGACTTGGAGGAGTTGCAGTGAGGTTAGTGGAAGAACAGCATCTAGTAAAGATGAGGTCGAGCGTATTGCCTGCCTTGTGAGTAGGGGGAAGGCAGAGGTGAGGTCAAAAGAGGAGAGGAGTGGAAAGAAGGAGGCAGAGAGGAAAGAGTCAAAGGTAGAGCGTGGGGAGGTTAAAGTCGCCCAGAACTGTGAGAGGTGAGCCGTCCTCAGGAAAGGAGCTTATCAAGGCATCAAGCTCATTGATGAACTCTCGAGGGAACCTGGAGGGCGATAAATGATAAGGATGTTAAGCTTGAAAGGGCTAGTAACTGTGACAGCATGGAATTCAAAGGAGGCGATAGACAGATGGGTAAGGGGAGAAAGAGAGAATGACCACTTGGGAGAGATGAGGATCCCGGTGCCACCACCATGACCAGACGCTCTCGGAGTGTGCGAGAACACGTGGGCGGACGAAGAGAGAGCAGTAGGGGTAGCAGTGTTGTCTGTGGTGATCCATGTTTCCGTCCAGTGCCAAAGTCGAGGACTGGAGGGAGGCATAGGCTGAGATGAACTCTGCCTTGTTGACCGCAGATTGGCAGTTCAGAGGCTACCGGAGACCTGGAACTCCACGTGGGTCGTGCGCGCTGGGACCACCAGAGTAGGGTGGCCGCGGCCACGCGGTGTGGAGCGTTTGTATGGTCTGTGCAGAGAGGAGAGAACAGGGATAAACAGACACATAGTTGACAGGCTACAGAAGAGGCTACGCTAATGCAAAGGAGATTGGAATGACAAGTGGACTACACGTCTCGAATGTTCAGAAAGTTAAGCTACATAGCAAGAATCTTATTGACTAAAATGATTAAAATGATACAGTACTGCTGAAGTAGGCCAGCTGGCAGTGGGTGCGTTGTTGACACTACACTAATCAAGTCGTTCCGTTGAGTGTAATAGTTTCTGCAGTGTGTTGCTATTCGGGGCTGAGCTAGCAGTGTTGTTTACGTTACGTTGCGTTAAAGAACGACCAATAGATAGCTGCGAACCTAGAAAATTGCTCTAGACTACACAATTATCTTTGATACAAAGAGCGGCTATGTAGCTAGCTAAGTAGCTAGCTACGATCAAACAAATCAAACCGTTGTACTGTAATGAAATGAAGTGAAAAAGTGATACAACCTGTGAATGCGACCGGGTAGTTGAGTTCTATACAGAAGGCGTTGGCTAGCGTTGGCTAGCTGTTGGCTAGCTAGCAGAGTTGGCTAGCTAGCAGAGTCACCTACGGTTAGGACGACAAATAGCTGGCTAGCTAACCTCGGTAAATTAAGATAATCACTCTAAGACTACACACTCTAAACCTAAACAACGCAATTATCTTGGATACGATGATACGATGATACGAAGACAGCAAAGACAGCTATGTAGGTAGCTAACACTAAACTAATCAAGTCGTTCAGTTGAGTGTAATAGTAATAGTTTCTCAGTGCAGCTAATCAGTGGACGTTAGCTAGCTGGCTAGTGAAGACTACGTTAGGACGGCGAAATACGATAATTACGCAATTATCCTCAATTCAATATTCAAAAGGCACTCACACATCTGAGCTATCTTTGTTGCTGGTGCCTGGTAACAATTGAATAGGATGAATTCAATCAATTGCAGAAGAAGGAAACCGCTCAGAATGTTTACGCTATATTTTATGGACAGGTGTTGTTTGTGTCCAACACTGTATCAGAGGTGTGATGCTGTTTCTCTTGCAGACATTGTAATTGGATATTGACACGAAACCACTCCTGTCCCTAAAATATGGTGGACATATTTGAACCCACAGTGCAGTTTCCATTACCTGATTAAATTGGGACATCTGTCTAGACTCTCTTTCTCTGAATCTCCCGAGGTCAATTCAGGCTACCGTATTCAACAGAGGATATGTGTGTGTGTGCTTGCCATGCTGAGGAGCACTCTTATGCACACACACACACACACACACACACACACACACACACACACACACACACACACACACACACACACACACACACACACACACACACACACACACACACACACACACACACACACACACACACACACACACACACACACACACACACACACACACACACATATTACTTATGAGTCCATCCCATATCCTATTCGAGCTAGCCCTCTTTCTTTGTCCTCCTGTATTAAGCTGTCAGTGTCCGTGTCAGATCCAACTCACAGAGATAAGGAGTTAGTGTGTGGGTGTGTGCGTGCTTGTGTTTGTTTTGGTTCATACCACCCACTCCTCTGTGTAGGAAGCTCCACCACAGACAGACAGCTATACATCGTATTGTCTTTCTTTGTGAGAAACGTTGACTGATCTGTTTTAGAAAAGTGAGAATGTGATAAGGCCATGGTGTATCATGCATGTAGTCACAACTAAAGGGTCAGCTCCTGCATAACACCTTGCCTTATAATCAGATGCGTCATGCCCTGTGCCCCCTCCGATTTTTCCTGAAAATGTTTCGTTGGGTTGATAAATTGTTTTTGTAAATATTGTTCCTCTGTAATACTACTAGCCACCTAACAATTTTATGAAGTTGGGTTTAGTTCGTCCAGATAGGTTCCCAACTTTGTATCTAGCTACCAAGAAGTCATTTCAGGCAATAAATTAAGTTAGAGTAGCTAGCTTGTCTAACTATCTTAGCTGGCATGGCTGCTAGCTAGGTTGGTAGACTTTAGAAAAGCAAACCATTACTAAACGTACTGCATAAGACTCACATTCCTTTCAATCTTTTACCCAGATTTGATCAGAGATGCAGAGAAGCATATTATGTTTCTTAAAAACACCAGTCAGGAGGAGACAGACAGCTCAAATATTATGTTTCTTAAAAACACCAGTCAGGAGGAGACAGACAGCTCAAATATTATGTTTCTTAAAAACACCAGTCAGGAGGAGACAGACAGCTCAAATATTATGTTTCTTAAAA
The DNA here is from genome assembly GCF_021184085.1 of Oncorhynchus gorbuscha. Taxonomy (NCBI): domain Eukaryota; kingdom Metazoa; phylum Chordata; class Actinopteri; order Salmoniformes; family Salmonidae; genus Oncorhynchus; species Oncorhynchus gorbuscha. Next base: position 5,299 of record NW_025744705.1, read on the forward strand.
ACACCAGTCAGGAGGAGACAGACAGCTCAAATATTATGTTTCTTAAAAACACCAGTCAGGAGGATACAGACAGCTCAAATATTATGTTTCTTAAAAACACCAGTCAGGAGGATACAGACAGCTCAAATATTATGTTTCTTAAAAACACCAGTCAGGAGGATACAGACAGCTCAAATATTATGTTTCTTAAAAACACCAGTCAGGAGGAGACAGACAGCTCAAATATTATGTTTCTTAAAAACACCAGTCAGGAGGATACAGACAGCTCAAATATTATGTTTCTTAAAAACACCAGTCAGGAGGATACAGACAGCTCAAGAGGTTTGCTTTGATAAGCAGAAAAATAGACTTTTTAAAATATTTATTTTACATGGAATGAAGCATAATGATTATGACTCTAGATGCAGGAAAAAGCTGTGTTAAGTGTTTGAAAAATACTAAATTCTCCAACTACCAGTGGAGGGGAGCATAGCACCCCTCCAGACCACCCTCCAGCCATCCTCACATACTTATACCCCCTCAGATTTTGTGGGTGCATGACGCCTCTGTTTATAATGATGTATTATCCATGATATACAGTGCTGTTATTTGCCCCCTTTCTAATTTTCTCTACGTTTGCATATTTTTTATACTGAATGTTATCAGATCTTCAACCAAAACCTAATATTGGACGAGATGGGTCCCATTATGTCTGGGGAAAACAAAATACTGCATTCCACAGTAAGAACCTCATACCAACGGTCAAGCGTGGTGGTGGTAGTGTGATGGTTTGAGGATGCTTTGCTGCCTCAGGACCTGGTTGACTTGCCTTAATAAAAGGAACCATGAATTCTGCTCTGTATCAGAATATTCTACAGGAGAATGTTAGGCCATCCGTCTGAGTTGAAACTGAAGCGCAGCTGGGTAATGCAGCAAGACAATGATCCAAAATACACAATCAAGTCTCCATGAAAGTTGTTAAAAAGCAACAAATTTGAAGTTTTGGAAAGGCCTATTCAAAGTCCAGACCTAATCCCAATTGAGATGTGGCAGGACTTGAAATGAGCAGTTCATGCTTGAAAACCCACTAATGTCGCTGAGCTAAAGCAGTTCTGCATGGAAGAGTGTGACAAAACTCCTCCACAGCGATGTGAGAGACTGATCATCATCTACAGGAAGCATTTGTTTGCTGTCATTGCAGCTAACGGTGGCACAAACCGTTATTGAGTGTAAGGGGGCAATTACTTTTTCACACAGGGGAATTGGGTGTTGCATACATTTGTTAAATAAATAAAACAAGTATAATTTATGTTGTTATTTGTAAACTCAGGTTCCCTTTATCTAATATTAGGTTATGGTTGAAGATCTGATAACG
>NW_025744706.1:0-6635 GCF_021184085.1 Oncorhynchus gorbuscha
GTTCCTAATAATATAATAATAATAATATATGCCATTTAGCAGACGCTTTTATCCAAAGCGACTTACAGTCATGTGTGCATACATTCTACGTATGGGTGGTCCCGGGATCGAACCCACTACCCTGGCGTTACAAGCGCCATGCTCTACCAACTGAGCTACAGAAGGACCACAGATGACACAAGCCAATCGTGACCTTCTCTTGTGAAGCCCAGACGTAAGAGAGAGAGAACAAAAGCTGAACCCTGGTCTTAACTTATTTTTAACCAATGCTCCACCCCCTGCCCAACCCCCTCCACGCCCTCCAACCACCAGGATGCCCGGCATCAGAACATTCCAGGCATTCCCGTGATTGGCAGATAGCAGGTTGATTGACAGGTTGGACCCGCGAACACCGGGTACTGGTCAGTACAACACAACCACACCTCCTAGCCTAACACATAACACACAGCTGTCTGTGCGGGTCGCTACACAGCCCCCCACCACAAAGTCCCTCGTCCCCAGGGAACAAACAAAGTCTCTGAAGCGACCGAGGTCTCCTTTGCCTGCGTGGTCGTGATGGTCGCAGAGTGCCCCTCTGGGACCCAGGGGATGAAGGCAGGGATATGGGTGACAAGGAAGGAACGGTAATACAGTCCGTGGCTCTGGGGAAACCACGCATTGACACAGGGGGGAGACAGGGGAGTGGGCTGTCTGGAGCCTTGTCTGCGGCACCTGAGGGTGGGTGCCTGGAGAATGTCATTTGCCAGAGAGGGGAATTGTGGGGGTTCCTGGGGTTTGGGGAGAAGAGGCCTCTCTGTATGGGGGCTAACCTGTCCCGGTGCAGTGCCACCTTTCACCCCTGGGAGGAAGCTGCACCCAGTACACAACCTCCCTACCCTCTCCAGGACACTGCAGGGTCCCACCCAGTGACTGTCCAACTTGGGGCATCTGCCTTTTTTCCTTAGGGGCTGTAGACCCAGACCAGCTCCCCAGCCACAAAGTGCCTTCCCCGGGTGTGCACGTCATAGTTCTCCTCTGCCTCACACCTGCATTCACCAGCTGCTCTCTGGCGAAGGTGTGGGCTGTCTCCAGGCGGTCCAGGCATGTCTGGCCCCGGAGGAACATGAGGGCTATCCAGGGGCCGACCAAACGCCATCTCCGCAGGGGTGCGGATCTCCCCAGCATGAGGAGGGCAGGCGTGCAGGAAGTGGAGTCTTGGACAGCGGAGCGGCATGCCATGAGGACCATAGGCAGGTGCTTGTCCCAGTCACGCTGGTGTTTGGAAGAGACGATGGCCAGCTGCTGTCCAAGCGTTTTGTTGAAGCGCTCCACAAGGCCATCACTTTGAGGATGGAGAGGAGTAGTGCGGGTCTTGTGCATACCCAGCCTCTCACACATGGTGGCGAACACACGGGACTCAAAGTTTCTGCCTTGGTCGCTGTGGATGGACTCTGCAGCTCCAAACCTGCTGAACATCCCCGCTGTCAGGGCGTCGACGATGGTCTCTGCCTCCTGGTCAGGCAGAGCATAGGCCTCGGGCCATTTTGTGAAATAGTCCATGGCCGTGAGCACCCAGCGGTTTCACTGTCTGTGGTGGGGAACGGCCCAACTACATCCACTCCCACCTCTCCATGGGGAGCCCCCACTGGGAACTGTTGTAGCTGAGCATGAGAGCGGCCTGGGGGCCCTTTCTCGCTGTGCAGTTGTCACAGCGGCGACAAAAGTCCTCCACATCCCTCTTGTGCTGCCCCAGTAGAAGCCCTGACGGAGACGGCGCAGTGTTTTTGTGACCCCAAAGTGTCCAGTCCCCACCCCCCATGAGTACTCTGGAGCACAGCCTCCCGCAATGCTTTTGGGACCACCACCTGCCACCTCTCCTCTCCCGTAGCTGACTCCTTCCATGCCCGCTGTAGCACGCCATCAGCCAGCCGCAGTCTCTCAAACTTCGACCACAACCCTTTGGTCGCGAGTGAGAGCGCTGTCACCTCTTCCCATGGTGGCCTCACCTGCGCCTCTACCCACTGTAGCACTGGCTGTAGGTCTGTGTCCCGTCCCTGCTGCTGCCGCCATTCAGCCACGTCGACAGTCTGCAGCTCACAGCAGACAGGCCCGCTCGCCCGACACACTGTGGCACAGACACCCTCCTCTGCCCGCAGCTCTCTCTCCCGTCCCTCTCTCCGTTCACAGTGGCGGCAGCCGTCTGCAGTACAGGGCCGACGGGACATGGCGTCGGCGTTGGAGTGGCGTGCCCCTGCCCTGTGCACCACCGTGAAGTCATACGGCTGAAGCTCCTCCAACCAGCGTGCCACCTGCCCCTCTGGCTCTCTGAAAGACATGAGCCACTGGAGAGCAGAGTGGTCAGTCCTTACAGTAAAGGGCAGACCACCCAGGTAGTACTTGAAGTGTTTGACGGAAGCCACAACAGCCAAGAGCTCCCGCCGGGTGACACAGTAGCGGCGCTCATGTTTGTCAAATGTTTTGCTGAAGTACGCCACCACTCTCTCCCCTCTGGCCCCACCTGGGCCAGCACCCCACCATGCCCACATTGCTCGCGTCTGTGTCCAGGATAAAGGGCAAGGTGAGGTCAGGGGGCGAGCAAGGGGGCCTCGATCAGTGCACGTTTGAGGGTGTTGAACGCCTCCTCACACTCCACTGTCCAAGTGAAAGCCTTGTCCTTCGGCAGCAGGCGGTTCAGTGGAGCAGCAACGCTTGAGAAGCCCGTACAAACCTCCTGTAGTACGAGGCCAGGCCCAGGAAGCTCTTCAGCTGACGCTGGTCGGTGGGGGTGGGCCAGTCTCTGACAGCCCCTACCTTGTCCTCCATGGTGCTGATCCCCTCCTTCCCCACTCGGTGGCCCAAGAAGGACACCTCTCTCCTCATGAAGTGGCACTTCTCGGGGTGGAGCTTCAGACCTGCGGCAGCCACCCTCTCCAGCACACGCCGTAGCGCCCCAGGGCTGACTGGAAGGAGCTGCCATGGGCCAGGATGTCATCGAGGTATACCAGACACTGCTGTCGGGGATGCCATCCAGCACCCTGTCCATCAAACGCTCAAAAGTAGCTGGAGCGTTGCACAGGCCAAAGCACAGGACCTTGAACTGCCAGTGTCCTCTGTTAGTGGAGAACGCAGTTTTGGCTCTGGCCTCTGGGGAGAGGCGCACCTGCCAGTAGCCACTGCGGAGGTCTAGTGAGGAGAACCAGGAGGACCCCCTAACCAGGTCCAGCGACTCATCGATACGTGGTATGGGGTATGAGTCCTTCCTGGTTACCTCATTCAGCCGCCTGTAGTCCGCACAGAACCTCAGCTTGCCCCCCTTCTTCGGAACCATGACGACTGGCGCCGCCCAGGGGCTGTCTGAGGGCTCAATGAAGTCTGCCCGCTGCATCTCCAACACAGCCTTGTCTGCCGCCTCCTGGCGTGCCAGCGGGATACGGCGGGGACGCATCTTGATGGGTCGAGCATCACCTGTGTCGATCTCATGCTGCACCAGATGAGTCTGACCCACCTCTTCCTCACTCAACGCAAAGCTGTCTCTGAATTCAAACAGCAACTGCCACAACCGTTCCTGCTGCTCAGGGTCAAGACCAACACAGTTCCTCCCCCATATCTCCCTCACTGCAGACAGTGTCCTCTCCTCTCCCATCTGGGGTAGCTGGGCTGGGGGGATGCGACCCGGGCTCACAGAGGGCTGTGTCATGGAGGTAGCTGGGGGAATGTAACACACCGCTGTAGGTGACAGGGGGACTGGGGAAAAGTCACACACAGCTGTGGGGAGGGGGCGCAGCCATGAGTCTCTGCTGCTTTAACTGTTGGAGTAAAGGGTTTGTTGGGTTGAGTGAATGTGACATTAGGGGGGCCATGGTGACTTCCGTCCCTCCCTGGAAGCTCAGTGTGCCCCTATTTAGGTCTAACTGGCAGCCTGTGCTCCTAAGAAAGTCCAACCCCAGGATACAAGGGTCCTGCACAGCCGCCACCCACACAGGATGACGCACAGTCCTGCCCCCTACTGTCAGAGTCATTATTCCCTTCCCTTTCATGGGTGCCAGCTCACCTGTGACTGTGCGGAGCTGCACAGTTGTAGGCTCACACTGAGTCCAACCTGGCACAATATCTGGCCTCACCAGGGTTACTGTGGAACCAGTGTCCACCAGGGCGGAGCAGGGCACCCCCTCCACAGTGACAGGGACATGACAAAAGTCCCCAACACAGGTCCGGCCCACCACAACAACAGGCTCCATCCGCTTGCCCCTCGTCTGCTTCTGGGGGAAGTGGAGCCTTGCTTCCCCGTCTGTGCCGGTGGGCTCCTCCAGAAGATGATGGTGGTTGGGATAGAAAGCCAGGGGTCCGCACTACCCGGTCTATGCGGACCCCGAGCCGTTTCCCTGAGCTCTGGGGGACATGGGGCAAACTCGGCGCAGATGGCCTGGCTGGCCACAACCCCAGCAGACCCTGGGACCAGGGCGTGTGTTTTGTTCCGCCTGTAGCGACACAGCACGAATGAGTTTTGTCATTTCGGCCACCCAAGCAGGCTTTTCCGGCTCCGGACTGCTCTGCCCCCCAGCTCGCACAGAGGGTGTGTCTCCCTGCACCCCCACCAAAGCCCCAGCTGAAGCCCCAGCCCACACCAGCTCCCTCTCCAAAGCCATCTCCAAGGCTGTCTGCAATGACTCAGGATGAGCCAGCTGGGTCTGTATGCGCAGCTCCGTAGGAGAGAGCGCCTGTATGAACTGGTCCCGTGCTAGCTCGCTCTGCACGGAGGGGGGCATGTGAGCATATGCCCGCCGAGAGAGGCTCTCAATGTCATTAGCTAGCACCCGTAGAGGCTCTCCAGGCTGCCTGCGTCTATTACTCAGTTCGGGAGCGCAGTAGCCCGGGCTGTACACACTGTCCATAGCGCCTCCTCAGTGCTCGTTCTCAACTAACATCAAGGCGGTGGCCCGTTCCTGTAGGTTCATGCTCTACAACATCCGCAGAGTACGACCCTGCCTCACACAGGAAGCGGCACAGGTCCTAATCCAGGCACTTGTCATCTCCCGTCTGGATTACTGCAACTCGCTGTTGGCTGGGCTCCCTGCCTGTGCCATTAAACCCCTACAACTCATCCAGAACGCCGCAGCCCGTCTGGTGTTCAACCTTCCCAAGTTCTCTCACGTCACCCCGCTCCTCCACTCTCTCCACTGGCTTCCAGTTGAAGCTCGCATCCGCTACAAGACCATGGTGCTTGCCTACGGAGCTGTGAGGGGAACGGCACCTCAGTACCTCCAGGCTCTGATCAGGCCCTACACCCAAATAAGGGCACTGCGTTCATCCACCTCTGGCCTGCTCGCTCCCTACCACTGAGGAAGTACAGTTCCCGCTCAGCCCAGTCAAAACTGTTCGGCTGCTCTGGCTCCCCAATGGTGGAACAAACTCCCTCACGACGCCAGGACAGCGGAATCAATCACCACCTTCCGGAGACACCTGAAACCCCACCTCTTTAAGGAATACCTAGGATAGATAAAGTAATCCTTCTCACCCCTCCCCCCTTAAAATATGTAGATGCACTATTGTAAAGTGGCTGTTCCACTGGATGTCATAAGGTGAATGCACCAATTTGTAAGTCGCTCTGGACAAGAGCGTCTGCTAAATGACTTAAATGTAAATGTAATGTAAATGCTCCCACTAAAGCCCCATAATCATGCCTGTCCTCAGGGCTAATCAATATCAAACAGGCCAGAGCTTCATCCGTGAGGCATAAAGCCAACTGCAGTGCCCTTTCTTCATCCGACCACCCCCTAAAATGAGCTAACAGTTCAAACTGAGCATGAAAAGCTTCCCAATCCGCCTTACCGGAATACTTCGGGGTCTTAACAGATACGGACGCAGCCGGGAACTGGGCGCCGCCATGTTTGTTTACATCCTGAGCCCCAGATTCCTCATCACGCCGCGTCGACGTCACCACTTCGGTCCGCCCACCAGAATCCGCGCGAAATACATTCGACGAAGCACTCATGCCCGCTTCAGCCGCCATCGCTCCTAACGTCCTCCCTCAGCGGCCTCTGCGCCTCCGACGCCCTGGGCGATCTCCTCCAGACAGAGCCCCCACGTCCATTCACATGCAGCTCCCTGGCCATAATCGTCCCCTACCTCCACCTTTCACTTTCGGATTCCCTCGAAGCATTTTCCATCCTCGTTCTCACCTACGGCAGCCTAGCCACATAAGTCAGCTAGCTAGCTGGCTAACTTGTATCAACGTTTTTACTTCTGACACCAATGTAATGACCCGACTAGATCATAAAGGAACAATTGTCCAGACAGAGGCTTGAGTTTGAATTGACGGTTTATTACACCAACTTTACACAGGCTACTGTTTGGGCCGTAGCACACGCCAAATAGATGACACAAGCCAATCGTGACCTTCTTGTGAAGCCCAGACGTAAGAGAGAGAGAACAAAAGCTGAACCTGGTCTTAACTTCCAATGTCCACCCCCCTGCCCAACCCTCCACGCCACTCCACCAACCACCAGGATGCCGGCATCAGAACATTCCAGGCATTCCTGTGATTGGCAGATAGCAGGTTGATTGACAGGTTGGACCATGAACACCGGGTACTGGTCAGTACAACACAACCACCTCCTAGCCTAACACATAACACAGCTGTCTGTGCGGGTCGCTAC
>NW_025744707.1:0-6634 GCF_021184085.1 Oncorhynchus gorbuscha
ACCCCCAGTGTTGCCTGGCTGATAGCCCTCCTCACCCTCACCCCAGTGTTAACTGGCTGAGTAGCCCTCTCCCCTCACCCCCAGTGTTAACTGGCTGATAGCCCTCCTCCACCCCTTCACTCCCAGTGTTAACTGGCTGATAGCCCTCCTCACCCTTCACTCCCAGTGTTAACTGGCTGATAGCCCTCTCTCACCCCTCACCCCAGTGTTAACTGACTGATAGCCCTCCTCACCCCTTCACCCCCAGTGTTAACTGGCTGATAGCCCTCCTCACCCCTCACCCCCAGTGTTAACTGGCTGATAGACCCTTCACCCCTTCACCCCCAGTGTTAACTGGCTGATAGCCCCTCACCCCTCACCCCCAGTGTTAACTGGCTGATAGCCCCCTCACCCCTCACCTCCAGTGTTAACTGGCTGATAGCCCTCCTCACCCCTCACCCCCAGTGTTAACTGGCTGACCTCCCTCACCCCTTCACCCTCAGTGTTAACTAGCTGATAGCCTTTCACCCCCAGTGTTAACTGGCTGATACCCTCATCCCCAGTGTTAACTGGCTGATAGCCCCCTCTCGCCAGTGTTAACTGGCTGATACCCCCTCATCCCCAGTGTTAACTGGCTGGTAGCCCCCATCCCCAGTGTTACCTGGCTGACAGCCCCCTCACCCCCAGTGTTAGCTTTGGCTGATACCCCCCTCCTCCCCAGTGTTTAGCTGACAGCCTCCCTCACCCCAGTGTTAGCTTTGGCTGATAGCCCCCTCATCCCCAGTGTTACCTGGCTGACAGCCCCTTCACCCCCAGTGTTACCTGGCTGACAGCCCTCCTCCCCAGTGTTACCTGGCTGACAGCCCCCCTCACCCCAGTGTTACCTGGCTGACCCCCCCTCATCCCCCAGTGTTACCTGGCTGACAGCCCCCTCATCCCTGCGTCCAACCTTAAGACGCCTCTTTTCCCTCTATTTTCCTCTGCCTTATACACTACACTATAGTAAATACCTCTATGTCTCCTCTGTCTTGTTAGGCGCCTGTGAATGCCCTTGGTGCCCCCCTCCACCCCACCCCCTGGTAGCTGAATCCTGGAAGGTGAAGATTCAGAGGATGTTGGGGACGGAGGGCAGTTGGAGGGGGGTGTAGGTGGGTGTAAGGGGGTCAGGGTGCAGGTGGGTGTGAGGGGGATGCAGAGGGTGCGGAGTGGGGTGGGGTCAGAAGGGGTGCAGGTGGGTTGCAAGGTGAGAGAGAAGTCAGGACGTGGGAACGAGCCAACAGAAGTGAAGTGTGTGGTTTGTGTGGAGATAGGAGCAGCACATAAACACAGAGAGCCAACAGAAGTGTGTGGTTTGTGTAGAGATAGGAGCAGGACATAAACACAGAGAGCCAACAGAAGTGTGGTTTGTGTAGAGATAGGAGCAGGACATAAACACAGAGAGCCAACAGAAGTGTGTGGTTTGTGTGGAGATAGGAGCAGGACATAAGCCTGAAGGCAACAGAGGTGTTGTGGTTTGTGTAGAGATAGGAGCAGGACATAAACACAGAGAGCCAACAGAAGTGTGTGGTTTGTGTAGAGATAGGAGCAGGACATAAACACAGAGAGCCAACAGAAGTGTGTGGTTTGTGTGGAGATAGGAGCAGGACATAAACACAGAGAGCCAACAGAAGTGTGTGGTTTGTGTAGAGATAGGAGCAGGACATAAACACAGAGAGCCAACAGAAGTGTGTGGTTTGTGTAGAGATAGGAGCAGGACATAAACACAGAGAGCCAACAGAAGTGTGTGGTTTGTGTGGAGATAGGAGCAGGACATAAACACAGAGAGCCAACAGAAGTGTGTGGTTTGTGTGGAGATAGGAGCAGGACATAAACACAGAGAGCCAACAGAAGTGTGTGGTTTGTGTAGAGATAGGAGCAGGACATAAACACAGAGAGCCAACAGAAGTGTGTGGTTTGTGTGGAGATAGGAGCAGGACATAAACACAGAGAGCCAACAGAAGTGTGTGGTTTGTGTAGAGATAGGAGCAGGACATAAACACAGAGAGTAGCAGAAGTGTGTGGTTTGTGGAGATAGGGCAGGACATAAACACAGAGAGCCAACAGAAGTGAAGTGTGTGGTTTGTGTGAGATAGGAGCAGGACATAAACACAGAGAGCCAACAGAAGTGTGTTTGTGTAGAGATAGGAGCAGGACATAAACACAGAGAGCCAACAGAAGTGTGTGGTTTGTGTGGAGATAGCAGGACATAAACACAGAGAGCCAACAGAAGTGTGTGGTTTGTGTAGAGATAGGAGCAGGACATAAACACAGAGAGCCAACAGAAGTGTGTGGTTTGTGTGGAGATAGGAGCAGGACATAAACACAGAGAGCCAACAGAAGTGTGTGGTTTGTGTAGAGATAGGGCAGGACATAAACACAGAGAGCCAACAGAAGTGTGTGGTTTGTGTAGAGATAGGAGCAGGACATAAACACAGAGAGCCAACAGAAGTGAAGTGTGTGGTTTGTGTGGAGATAGGAGCAGGACATAAACATAAACACAGATAGAGCAGGACATAAACACAGAGAGCCAGCAGAAGTGTGGTTGGTGTAGAGATAGGAGCAGGACATAAACACAGAGAGCCAACAGAAGTGTGTGGTTGGTGTAGAGATAGGAGCAGGACATAAACACAGAGAGCCAACAGAAGTGTGAGAATGTGTGGCTTGTGCAACGCTCGTCTCGGGTCCGCCTCACATCCTGAAGGGAGAGCAGGGACAAGAGGAGAGATGACTGAGGGGTTCATTTTTGTTCTTTCGCTCTTTTCAGTTTCCTGAAACTCTCTTGGAAATTCCTTCATTCATCTGATAAAACTACCAGTAGCCCACTCTCTCACCTGGATGTTATTGCATTGTAAAGGTCAAACTGTGCAGTCTCTGCACACAGAAGACGCTACCTACGTACAATACCACTGTTAACAGATCTGCCTGAGGTGCATGCCTTGCCCTGATAGCACCAGTCAACCTGGCCAGCCCATTACTCCTGGCACCTCATCGTCCCTCTCGGCCTGAAGGCTGGCCGGGTTAAGGAATCAGGAGTTTGGCAGCCAGATCGCCTCCAGTAGAGGATAGGAGTGAGGGGTGGGAGAGTGGGGGAGGGGGCGGAGGCAGGGGGCCCTCCAGACCCCACGTCCTGTCTCCGGGGGTAACAGCAGTGCCAACAGAGGAAACTGCAGGCGCCGCCACTCGAACATGGCAGTAAAAAATAGGTATCGCACACACACCGGAGACGCTGCCACAAACACACATACACACTGAGACGCTGCCACAAACACACATACACACTGGAGACGCTGCCACAAACACACACACACACTGAGACGCTGCCACAAACACACACACACACCGAGACGCTGCCACAAACATACATACACACTGAGACGCTGCCACAAACACACACACACACTGAGACGCTGCCACAAAACATACATACACACGGAGACGCTGCCACAAACACACACACACACTGAGACGCTGCCAAAACATACACACACTGAGACGCTGCCACAAACACACACACACGGGAGACGCTGCCACAAACACACATACACACTGAGACGCTGCCACAAAACACACATACACACTGAGACGCTGCCACAAACACACAGAGACGCTGCCACAAACACACATACATACACACTGAGACGCTGCCACAAACACATATACACACTGAGACGCTGCCACAAACACACATACACACACTGAGACGCTGCAAACACAAACACACTGGGAGATACACACTACACACACTGAGACGCTGCCACAAACACACACATACACACACTGAGACGCTGCCACAAACACACATACACACACTGAGACGCTGCCACAAACACACATACACACTGAGACGCTGCCACAAAACACACATACACACTGAGACGCTGCCACAAACACACATACATACACACTGAGACGCTGCCACAAACACACATATACGCTGCCACAAACACATACACACACTGAGACGCTGCCACAAACACACATACACACACTGAGACGCTGCCACAAACACACATACACACACTGAGACGCTGCCACAAACACACATACACACTGAGACGCTGCCACAAACACACAGAGACGCTGCCACAAACACACATACATACACACTGAGACGCTGCCACAAACACACATACACACTGAGACGCTGCCACAAACACACATACACACTGAGACGCTGCCACAAACACACATACACACTGAGACGCTGCCACAAACACACACACACACTGAGACGCTGCCACAAACACACACACACACACTGAGACGCTGCCACAAACACACATACACACTGAGACGCTGCCACAAACACACATACACACTGAGACGCTGCCACAAACACACACTGAGACGCTGCCACAAACACACATACATACCACTGAGACGCTGCCACAAACACACATACACACTGAGACGCTGCCACAAACACACATACACACTGAGACGCTGCCACAAACACACATACACACACTGAGACGCTGCCACAAACACACATACACACACTGAGACGCTGCCACAAACACACATACACACACTGAGACGCTGCCACAAACACACATACACACACTGAGACGCTGCCACAAACACACATACACACACTGAGACAGCTGCCACAAACACACATACACACACTGAGACGCTGCCACAAACACACATACACACACACTGAGACGCTGCCACAAACACACATACACACCTGAGACGCTGCCACAAACACACATACTACACACTGAGACGCTGCCACAAACACACATACACACACTGAGACGCTGCCACAAACACACATACACACACTGAGACGCTGCCACAAACACATACACACACACTGAGACGCTGCCACAAACACACATACATACACACTGAGACGCTGCCACAAACACATACATACACACTGAGACGCTGCCACAACATACACACACTGAGACGCTGCCACAAACACACATACATACACACTGAGACGCTGCCACAAACACACATACACACACCTGAGACGCTGCCACAAACACACATACACACTGAGACGCTGCCACAAACACACATACACACTGAGACGCTGCCACAAACACACATACACACACTGAGACGCTGCCACAAACACACATACACACACTGAGACGCTGCCACAAACACACATACACACACTGAGACGCTGCCACAAACACACATACACACACTGAGACGCTGCCACAAACACACATCACACACACTGAGACGCTGCCACAAACATACATACATACACACTGAGACGCTGCCACAAACACACATACTACACACTGAGACGCTGCCACAAACACACATACACACTGAGACGCTGCCACAAACACATACACACACTGAGACGCTGCCACAAACATACATACACACACACTGAGACGCTGCCACAAACACACATACACACACTGAGACGCTGCCACAAACACACATACACACTGAGACGCTGCCACAAACACACATACACACTGAGACGCTGCCACAAACACACATACACACTGAGACGCTGCCACAAACACACATACACACTGAGACGCTGCCACAAACACACATACATACACACTGAGACGCTGCCACAAACACACATACACACACACTGAGACGCTGCCACAAACATACATACACACACCTGAGACGCTGCCACAAACATACATACCCACACTGAGACGCTGCCACAACACATACACACTGAGACGCTGCCACAACACACATACACACTGAGACGGCTGCCACAAACATACATACACACACATGAGACGCTGCCACAAACACACATACACACACTGAGACGCTGCCACAAACATACATACACACTGAGACGCTGCCACAAACACACACACACACTGAGACGCTGCTACAAACACACATACACACACACTGAGACGCTGCCACAAACACACATACACACACACTGAGACGGCTGCCACAAACACACATACACACACTGAGACGCTGCCACAAACATACATACATACACACTGAGACGCTGCCACAAACACACATACACACACACTGAGACGCTGCCACAAACACACATACATACACACTGAGACGCTGCCACAAACACACATACACACACACTGAGACGCTGCCACAAACACACATACACACACTGAGACGCTGCCACAAACACACATACACACACTGAGACGCTGCCACAAACACACATACACACTGAGACGCTGCCACAAACACACATACATACACACTGAGACGCTGCCACAAACACACATACACACTGAGAGACGCTGCCACAAACATCACACACACACTGAGACGCTGCCCAGCCACAACACTAACCACACTACACACACACTGAGACGCTGCCACAACACACATACACACTGAGACGCTGCCACAAACACACATACACACTGAGGCGCTGCCACAAACTACACATACACACTGAGACGCTGCCACAAACACACATACACACACACTGAGACGCTGCCACAAACACACATACACACACTGAGACGCTGCCACAAACACACATACACACACTGAGACGCTGCCACAAACACACATACCACACACTGAGACGGCTGCCACAAACACACATACATACACACTGAGACGCTGCCAAACAAACACACATACACACTGAGACGCTGCCACAAACACACAT
>NW_025744708.1:0-6633 GCF_021184085.1 Oncorhynchus gorbuscha
GGGAGAGAGAGGAGAGGGAGAGAGAGAGAGGAGAGAGAGAGAGAGAGAGAGAGAGAGAGAGAGAGAGAGAGAGAGAGAGAGAGAGAGAGAGAGAGAGAGAAGAGAGAGGAGAGAGAGAGAGAGAGAGGGGAGAGAGAGGGAGAGAGAGAGAGAGGAGAGAGAGAGAGAGAGAGAGAGAGAGAGAGAGAGAGAGAGAGGAGAGAGAGAGAGAGAGAGAGAGAGAGAGAGAGAGAGGAGAGGGGAGAGAGAGAGGAGAGAGAGGGAGAGAGAGAGAGAGAGAGAGAGAGAGAGAGAGAGAGAGAGAGAGGGAGAGAGAGAGAGAGAGAGAGAGAGAGAGAGAGAGAGGAGAGAGAGAGAGAGAGAGAGAGAGAGAGAGAGGGAGAGAGAGGGGAGAGAGAGAGAGAAGAGAGAGAGAGAGAGAGGGGGGGAGAGAGAGAGAGAGAGAGAGAGAGAGAGAGAGAGAGAGAGAGAGAGAGAGAGAGAGAGAGAGAGAGAGAGAGAGAGAGAGAGAGAGAGAGAGAGAGAGAGAGAGAGAGAGAGAGAGAGAGAGAGAGGGACTGAGAGAGAGAGAGAGAGAGAGAGAGAGAGAGAGAGAGAGGGACTGAGAGAGAGAGAGGGACTGAGAGAGAGAGAGAACTTTCCAAATGTAAACAAAATGTAAACAAAACAAAATACGCTCGACAAGGTGGTATGTTTTTGGGTTTCTATTTCTTTCTGACAATTAAAAAACCTAGATTTTCAGAAAGCAAGAAATTAGGGATTTTTATCCGAGCCTGGAATCCAGATTATTCCAGATTACTAACTGTGAACCAAGTGTCTTTCAATATGTTTTAAAATATTAAAAATAATATAACTGTAATGAATTTCCTCCTCTTCTTCCGAAGAGGAGAGGCGAAACGGATCAGAGGACCAATACGCGGCGTGGTAAGTGTCCATGGTTCTTTTTAATACGTTAAGGTACACATGAACAACTGACTACAAAAAAAACAATAAATGTGAAAACTCAAAAACAGTCCTATCTGGTGAGACAGAACAAGACAATCACCCACAAACACAGTAGAGCAGGCTACCTAAGTATGATTCTCAATCAGAGACAACTAATGACACCTGCCTCTGATTGAGAACCATACTGGGCAGAAAGCTATAGAAATTCCCAAAACCTAGAAAAACAAACATAGACTGCCCACCCAACTCACGCCCTGACCATACTAACTAAATACAAAACACAGGAAATAAAGGTCAGAACGTGACAATAACCCAAGTGACCTTTGAACCCTGGAGAATTCAGGCATATTTGGTGCCTGTGACTGACGTTTAAATAACAGCATGGCATAAACAGATTTGCTAAATGAGAGTGTGACATGTTGACCCCCCCCCTCGTCAGTCATTAATGAAGCGTTAGTTTGACTCTCAGCATCTCCTATCCCTCTTGTTTCCTCATCCCCATTCCCCAGTCTTCTCTCGCCCTTCCTTGTTCTCTATCCCTATCTTTTTCTCATCCCTTCTCCCTCTTTCACCTCCCTTCTGTTTTACTCAAACCTTCTCCCTCGCTCTACCTTACCCTCTTTCACCTCCCTTCTGTTTTACTCTCACTTCTCCCTCTCTCTACCTTACCCTTTCACCTCCCTTCTGTTTTACTCAATCCTTCTCCCTCTCTCTACCTTTACCCCTCTTTCACCTCCCCTTCTGTTTTACTCAACCCTTTCTCCCTCTCTCTACCTTACCCCTCTTTCCTCCCTTCTGTTTACTCTCACTTCTCCTCTCACCTGCCCTCTTTCACCTCCCTTCTGTTTTACTCAACCCTTCTCCCTCTCTCATCTTAACCTTCTTCTCTCACCTCCCTTCTGTTTTACCTAACTCTTCTCCCTCTCTCTCTACCTTACCCTCTTTCACCTCCCCTTCTGTTTTACTCAACCCTTCTCCTCTCTCTCTGTTCTAGAGTGTCCTTTCACCTCCCTTCTGTTTTACTCAACCCTTCTCCCTCTCTCTACCTTACCCTCTTTCACCTCCCTTCTGTTTTACTCAACCCTTCTCCCTCTCTCTACCTTACCCTCTTTCACCTCCCTTCTGTTTTACTCTCACTTCTCCCTCTCTCTACCTTACCCTCTTTCACCTCCCTTCTGTTTTACTCAACCCTTCTCCCTCTCTCTACCTTACCCTCTTTCACCTCCATTCTGTTTTACTCAACCCTTCTCCCTCTCTCTACCTTACCCTCTTTCACCTCCCTTCTGTTTTACTCTCACTTCTCCCATTTTCTGCCTGTAAAGCAGAACCCTTAATCTGGTCAAGAACTAAATCAGCAGATTAGATAGAGAGACTCCCAGCTTTCCTCCTCTGACTCCACTATCACTCCATTCATAGAAAGTTAGAGAGCAGATTAAAATCTAAGTCTTCTTCTTCTTCTCTTCATTCATTCTCGGCACTGACCCACAGTACACACTGCAACAACAACAGTTGAGATTCCTAGGGGTCTGATAGCTGATTAGAATGCTTCTAAAAAAAACATCAAAAGATGTTGTGTTGTGTTTCTTGGGATGATCCCTGGTAGCCTGGGAATCCAAACAGAATTCAGTTCCCTTTTATTTCAACCAGTGAGATGAAGCAATAGATCATGAAACGGATCTCTCTTTCTAGGGTGTTTTTCCTAGCCACCGTGCTTCTACACCTGCATTGCTTGATGTTTGGGGTTTTAGGCTGGGTTTCTGTACAGCACTTTGAGATATCAGCTGATGTACGAAGGGCTTTATAAATACATTTGATTAGATTTGATTTGATCTGCATTCGGTTTGGATTCCCAGTCTAGATCTGTGTTATAAGCAATTAGGTCTTGAACTGAATCACTGTGAATATCAATTCAGTGATGAATTATTACACCCTTCCATCCCGCCACTCCCATCCTGAATCTCAACACCACAACGTAGATGTGAATGATAAAACGTTTAAACATGAATATGTGATCGATTAAAGGCCATTTACCGTTTTTTTTCATATTTTCTGAAATGCATACAAAATAATATTTAAGCTGTCATGGTTTTCACATTAACTACACATTGCTCTGGTGTGATTAAAATGCACATTATTGAAAAAAACATGATTCAGAGGTGGCACCAGAATTAATAAATGTACAACAAGTTTATGGCGGCAAACGCGACAGATCAGCTCCAAGTGGAGAGAAATATTTACAAACGAGACGCTCAACCCATGAGAGTGGAGCGGCAGCCGAGCCGAGTGACATGATTAAAAGATTGCTTCCACTCGAGGGGTTAATCAATCTGGAGACGTGACGGCAGCAGGGTCCCTGGCAAAACAAGAGCATCCTTGGTCTCGTAATGATGATGCGTGACAGGATATTTCCCTGAGGTTACACCGGCCACACCACTATTCATCACAACACTAGTACACAACACAAGGTGGTAGGAGAGGAGAGAGAGAGAGAGAGAGAGAGAGAGAGAGAGAGAGAGAGAGAGAGAGAGAGAGAGAGAGAGAGAGAGAGAGAGAGAGAGGAGAGAGAGAGAGAGAGCTGCACTAAAATAAGAGAGGCTGGGTGAAATAGAGTGAGGGATGTTGTGAGAAAGTGGTGTTGAATTAACACCCCGTGGGAACTTGGTCAAAAGTAGCGCACTACATAGGGAATATGTTATCATTTAGGATGCAGCCTCCTGCAGTGTTACCTATACAGCCTCCTGCAGTGTTACCGATACAGCCTCCTGCAGTGTTACCTATACGGCCCCCTGCAGTGTTACCGATACAGCCTCCTGCAGTGTTACCTATTCGGCGTCCTGCAGTGTTACTGATACAGCCTCCTGCAGTGTTACCTATACGGCCTCCTGCAGTGTTACCGATACGGCCTCCTGCAGTGTCACCGATACGGCCTCCTGCAGTGTTACTGATACAGCCTCCTGCAGTGTTACTGATACAGCCTCCTGCAGTGTTACCTATACGGCCTCCTGCAGTGTTACCGATACTGCCTCCTGCAGTGTTACCTATACGGCCCCCTGCAGCGTTACCTATACAGCCTCCTGCAGACATTCGCACCACCTCCCCTACATCCCTCCGCCTCTCTCTCCCCCCCTCCTTTCCTCCATCCCTGTCTCTGTCCCCACAGAGGTACAGGCCCAAGCCCAGACAGCGCTGCTGATGAGAGTGGCCACTAGTGGCAGGTCTATCTCCCTGTGTTTCATTTCTTCCCTCTGATAAAGCCTGGGGGGAGAGAGAGACCCAGTAACTCCCTGCCGGTGGGTGGTGGTTCCCTGGCTGCCCCTGTCACTGCGGCAGCCATGCCAACCACGACATGTGATAGTGGCCCCCGAAACCGTTCTCCACAAAACGCACCGACCAACCGCGGCAGCTCTGCCACCGTTGTCAAGTCCTCTCCAAACTACACACACACTTCCCCTTTCCAATCTCTGGAGATGTGTTCCACCCTGTGTTTTTGCATCCCCTGTTTCAAGTCTGCATGGAATTTTGGAACAGAGAACTGAGACAGAGACAGCCGTGTACAGATGCAGGAAGGTGCTTTCCAGTGACTGTGTGCAGTAGCTAGGCACATCTCTTTTCATTGAAACTCTCACTTCATTAAAGGGTGATAAACATGCCAACATTGTGCCATGTTGAGTTCACACAACACTAAGTTAAACGTGACGCCCCCTCCTCTCTTCTTTCTCTAGAGGGCTGAGTATTTACCATACGTGTGGGAAACACACAGATCACAGAACAAAGGTGATTGTAAACAAATCCTTGTGTGTGTCTACAGATCATTGTCGTCGCTCTGCTCTGGCGAGGGTTAGATTGATCCCTCGAAGTGTGTAAATGGTGAATGAATATGTTAACCTTCAGAGATAGAGAGATAGGGGGAGGGAGGGAGGGAGAGAGATGGAGAGATAGGGGGAGGGAGAGAGAGAGATGGAGAGATAGGGGGAGGGAGAGAGATGGAGAGAGTGGGAGGGAGAGAGATGGAGAAATAGAGGGAGGGAAAGAGATGGAGAGATGGGGGAGGGAGAGAGAGGGAGAGATAGGGGGGATGGAGAAAGATGGATACAGTTTGCGGAGGGGAGCATGGACTGGAGTGTGTAAATAAAGTATTCTGCCTATGTGTCGAGTGGCGAAGGGGAACGCTCTGTGCAGCTCCCTGGTGTCTGGTGACAATGTTAATATTTCAATTACTCTCCTGAATAAATGAATTAAATAGGTGCTAACATTATCCTTCCTGGGCCCTTTTCACAGCATTTGACAAGACATCTACTACAGATCCCAGAGAGCTTTATGAACTATATTCTAGCCTGGTTTGGGAGTTGAGTTGAGAGGGTGGGGGGATACTCTGAGAACTCACCATTGTGAAATCCCCAGGAACATGTCTATACTATACTGCCCACATGACCTATCTATAGGCTAAAACATAGGTGCTATGGTTAATGTGTCCAGTTTAGAGAGTGAACTCTATACCTACTGTACCACACTGACACTCTGGGAGAGCAGCTACTTCCTGGACAACAGTTTTAAGATGCTTACTGTTACTGTATGTGAGGTCACCTCCTCCTATACAATCATCCTGTGTGTGTGTGTGTGTGTGTGTGTGTGTGTGTGTGTGTGTGTGTGTGTGTGTGTGTGTGTGTGTGTGTGTGTGTGTGTGTGTGTGTGTGTGTGTGTGTGTGTGTGTGTGCGTGTGCGTGTGCGTGTGTGTGTGTGTGTGTAAGTGAAAATGCTGGAAGCCAGGACCTTTTTCCCTCTGTTCCTCTCTGCTCTGTCAAAGCTCATTTAGGGTACAATCACAGACAGACCTTTCCTGTCCAGACATATCTGACATTTACATTTGCCCTCTATCACAAAGGAAGACCATGACCCCCGCGGATCATGGTAACCATCATCAAAATTGCATTTACATAAGTATTCACACCTTGGAGATGTTGGCGTCGATTACAGCTTTGTGTCGTCTTGGGTATGTCTGTATCAGCTGTGCAATTCTGGATTTTGGGAGTTTCCCCTGTTCTTCCTTGCAGATTTTCTCAAGCTCTGTTAAGTTAGATGGGGAGCGGCAGTGAACAGCAATCTTCAAGTCTTTCCACAGATTTCCAATGGGATTCAAGTCTGGGCTTTGGTCACCACCTGGCTGACTCTCACATTCTTGTTCTGATGCCATGCCAGCGTTGCTTGGGCTAAATACTTGGGGTCATTGTCCTGTTGGAATTTAAATCTTCACCCCAGTCTAAGGTCTTTTGCACTCTGATGCAGGTTCTCATCAAGGACTTGCCTGTATTTGGCCCCATTCAATGTTCCCTCTATCCTTACCAGTCTTCCAGTCCCTGCCGCTGAAAAGCATCCCCATAGCAGGAAGCTGCCACCACCATGCTTCACAGTAGGGAGGGTGTTAGCCGGGTGATGTGCCTGGTTTTCTCCAGACAGCGTTTTGTGTACGTGACCAATAACAGTTGATTTGATTTTGACATTAAGCAGAAAATCACTCTAAAATTACAGTTGTTTCACCTTGTGAAAATAGCGTGTCAGCTTTTAGTGATAGTGAAGGAATAAATTGTTGCTTTTCCTTGGAGACTTTGCGTGTTAGAGTGTGTGGATAAAATACACACAGAGAGAGAGAGAGAGAGAGAGAGAGAGAGAGAGAGAGAGAGAGAGAGAGAG
>NW_025744709.1:0-6624 GCF_021184085.1 Oncorhynchus gorbuscha
AAAGTACAGAGAGATCCCTGAGGAAAACCTGCTCCAGAGCACTCAGGACCTCAGACTGGGGCGAAGATTCACCTTCCAACAGGACAACGACCCTAAGCACACAGCCAAGACAACGCAGGAGTGGCTTCGGGACTAGTCTCTGAATGTCCTTGAGTGGCCCAGCCAGATTCATGTAAGGAAAAAAGCTATTTCATCCATTACAATAAGGCTGTAACATAACAAAATGTGGAAAACGTGAAAGGGTCTGAATACTTTCGGAATGCAATGTATGTGTCTTATGCGTACAACAAGCCCTTGTTCCGAATGGGGGCTGTGCTCAACCGGGTGTTTTTGTGTTTGTTTGCGTGTTTGTCCTTTAATTTGACTCTCTCCCTCTGCTCTTCTAAATATTAAGTGTCAATCAAAGTGTGACCTGAAAAGTGGCCTTCAGAAGGCAGTAGCAGTGGAGCACTGTGAGGAGTGGTACATCTGATAGAGAACATCAAGAAATAACCACATAGATCATTAAATGAGAACCAGAAGGGACAGAACTGGGATATAATAACGTGACACCAGAAACAACAAGCTTCCAAAAAGAGAATAAGCTTCACACACTCCAATAATTAATTTACTTTGATGATGTGTTTGTTTTTTTTCAGTTTGGAAGCGAGCGCTGTTACACGCTGTTATCAATTCATGAACTGGAGATCACTCTAATAGAATGTATACTGTGCAGCCCGAGGCAGGCGTTTCACAAATTTAGAAGTTGATTTCTATTAATTTCTTGAAATGACAGATTTAATGGGATTCACATATGGCAGGGGTGTCAAACTCATTCTATGGTGGGCCTAGTGTCTGCTTGTTTTTGGTTTTTCCTTTAAAACCTAGACAACCAGGTGAGGGGTGTTCCTCAATCATCAGTGACCTTAATTATTCAATCAAGTACAAGGGAGGAGCGAAAACCCACAGACACTCGGCCCTCCATGGAATGAGTTTGACACGTGCTCTATGGCACTACCTCCACAGCATCATAAGAAATCTAATAAAAATCACAGCACCCCACAAGCAACACAAAAACACAAAAACATAAACAAAGCACCCACTATACAACACATTCCCCACAGTGATTAACATATAGTCTTCACATTTTGTCAAACATTTCCATTTTTTGTTTAACTTTAGAATATACAAAATCCAACAGTTTGTAGCTAGCTAATCCATTCCTCTAATTTGGTATTGAGGGTAAATAAGATGCTTTCCAATTGATGGCGACACATTTCTTTGCAGCAATTAGACCTAGATGACAAAACTGTCAATATTTACATTTCCCAACAGACATAATCGTGGAGATGGATGGATATAAATTCCTAGGCACAATGAAATGATAACACGTACAGTACATTATCCCAAACTGGTGTCAGGACCAAAGCAGATGTAATAAGGTTTCTTTTTGCATCTCCAACAGAAATGTGACATTTCTGGTTGCATTACATTCATGCTGGCAGGAGGGTAGTAAGTCCTATGAATTTTCTTAAATTGCAGTATCTTATGTCTTAAGTGGTAGGAGCAGGTATAAACATTTTCACATATCTGTGACCAGATCTGTTTCCTATTTTTTGGGACCATCAGGTACAGCTACAATCAACCCTCAATATAACTTTGCAATCAACTTCTTTAGCGTAGCAAATTTTTTCCCAGTATTTTTCTAGATTCATCCAGATTCTGTTGAAGTGGTTGAATACATTTGAGAAATCCTTGAATAACTTTTCTGATAATACAAATCTTTCTTGTAATTGATTGAATGACAGGAGAGAGCCATCATAGTACACATGTTCAAAAGTCATGATGCTACTTTGGAACCAGGACTTAAAGGTTTAGTCTTTTTAAACACTGGAGGTAAAGTGGGGTTATTCCAAATAGGTGTCCCTGGCTATATTTTTCTACCATCTCGTGAACTTTCCCCAAACATTTCCCAAACAAGAATGGAATTGAGAATCATTGGATTGTCTGTTTTTCTGTTCAACGCTCAAAAATTGGGAAGAAGTGAATTTATTTCAGATCATGAGGTATTATATTTATGGCTTCGATAATGCAAAAGGACAGCCTGCTGTCCATTGTTTAAGTGAGCAGTTGTGCAGCCAATAATCACATTTTCCTAATACAGCAGCATATCATGCTCCAAGATCGCGTAGCAGTCGGACGTGTGTTTTGTCTTGTCCCATCCTGTCCCAAAATATCATTTCCCACAATACTTTGGGTATATATTTTGTATATATTTTAATCTAACTTACATCGCGGGCTGAATATCCTCCTGCAACTCCACGCTACCCAACGTGGTGGGGATCTGCTATTTTATACTTTAGAACCGGAACTCCCCATCAGCAGCTAGCCAGCTGATTATCTACTAGCTAGCAGTCAGTTAGCCACCCAGCGGTCTTCACCGCAACCCATCTGCGCAGCTCCTGCCGCGCCATTTGAATCGTTTGTCTCCAGCTCGCCTAGCATAGTAGCGACTACTGAATTGGCTCCTGACTAACCTATTGCTACTCATTGAGCCTATGATCACCGCCTATACATGCCTCTCCCTAATGTCAATATGCCTTGTCTATTGCTGTTTTGGTTAGTGATTATTGTCTTATTTCACTGTAGAGCCCCAGCCCTGTCCAATATGCCTTAGATAGCCTTGGTCCCACCCCCCACATGTGACCTCAACTGGTTTAACTGGTGCCTCTAGAGACAAAACCTCTCTCACCGTCACTCAATGCCTAGGTTTACCTCCACTGTACTCACATCCTACCATACCCTTGTCTGTACATTATGCCCTGAATCTTCCACGCCCATAAATCTGCTCCTTTTACTCTCTGTTCCGAACGCACTAGACAACCACTTTTTATAGCCTTTAGCTGTACCCTTATCCTACTCCTTCTCTGTTCCTCTGGTGATGTAGAGGTTAATCCAGGCCCTGCAGCCCCCAGCACCACTCCCATTCCGCAGGCGCTCTCATTTGTTGACTTCTGTAACCATAAAAGCCTTGGTTTCATGCATGTTAACATCAGAAGCCTCCTCCCTAAGTTTGTTTTATTCACTGCTTTAGCACACTCACCAAACCCTGATGTCCTAGCAGTGTTTGAATCCTGGCTTAGGAAGGCCACCAAAAATCCTGAAATTTCTATCCCCAACTACAACATTTTCTAACAAGATAGAACTGCCAAAGGGGGCGGAGTTGCAATCTACTGTAGAGATAGCCTGCAGAGTTCTGACATACTATCCAGGTCTGTGCCCAAACAATTCGAGATACTTTAAAAAATCCACCTTTCCAGAAACAAGTGCCTCACCATTGCTACTTGTTGTAGACCCCCCTCAGCCATCAGCTGTGCCCTGGACACCATATGTGAATTGATTGCCCCCCATCTATCTTCAGAACTCGTACAGTTAGGTGACCTAAACTGGGGCATGCTTAACACCCCGGCCGTCCTACAATCTAAGATAGATGCCCTCAATCTAACACAAACGATCAAGGAACCTACCAGGTACAACCATAGATCCGTAACCCTCTTAGATATCATCCTGACCAACTTGCCCTCTAAATACACCTCTGCCATCTTCAATCAGGATCTCAGCGATCACTGCCTCATTGCCTGCGTCCGTAATGGGTCCGCGGTCAAATGACCACCCCTCATCACTGTCAAAAGCTCCCTAAAACATTTCAGCGAGCAAGCCTTTCTAATTGACCTGGTCCGCGTATCCTGGAAGGATATGACTGCATCCCGTCAGTAGAGGATGCCTGGTTGCTCTTTAAAAGTGCTTTCCTCACCATCTTAAATAAGCATGCCCCATTCAAAAAATGTAGTACTAAGAACAGATTTAGCCCTTGGTTCACCCCAGACTTGACTGCCGTTGACCAGCACAAAAACATAATGTGGGGTTCTGCATTAGCATTGAATAGCCCCCTTGATATGCAACTTTTCAGGGGAGTCATGAACCAATATACAAATCAAATCAAAGTTTATTTGTCATGTGCACCGAATACAACAGGTGTAGACCTTACAGTGAAATGATTACTTACAGGCTCTAACCAATAGTGCAAGAAAGGTATTAGGTGAACAATAGGTAAGTAAAGACATAAAACAACAGTAGAAGGACAGGCTATATACAGTAGCGAGGATATAAAGGTAGCGAGGCTACATACAGACACCGGTTAGTCAGGTTGATTGAGGTTGCATGTACATGTAGATATGGTTAAAGTGACAATGCATATATGATGAACAGAGAGTATCAGTAGCGTAAAAGGAGGGGTTGGCGGGTGATGGGTGGCGGGACACAATGCAGATAGCCCGGATAGCCAATGTGCGGGAGCACTGATTGGTCAGCCCAAATGAGGTAGTATGTACATGAATTTATAGTTAAAGTGACTATGCATATATGATAAACAGTGAGTAGCAGCAGCGTAAAAAGACAGTTTGGGGGTTTGGGGGGAGCACACAATGCAAATTGTCCGGGTAGCCATTTGATTACCTGTTCAGGAGTCTTATGACTTGGGGGTAAGAACTGTTGAGAAGCCTTTTTGTCCTAGACTTGGCACTCTGGATCCGCTTGCCATGTGGTAGTAGAAAGAACAGTCTATGACTGGGGTGGTGTGTTTGAACAATTCTAGTTTGTTGTTGATGTGGAAACCAAGGAACTTGAAGCTCTCATCGCTTGCTCGTGCTCGGTCCTCCTTTTCCTGTAGTCCACAATCATC
Organism: Oncorhynchus gorbuscha; assembly: GCF_021184085.1. NCBI lineage: Eukaryota > Metazoa > Chordata > Actinopteri > Salmoniformes > Salmonidae > Oncorhynchus > Oncorhynchus gorbuscha. The sequence continues at coordinate 4,721 of NW_025744709.1, forward strand.
TCCTTAGTCTTGGTTACGTTGAGGGATAGGTAGTTATTCTGGAACCACCCAGCCAGGTCTCTGACCTCCTCCCTATAGGCTGTCTCGTCGTTGTCGGTGGTCAAACCTACCACTGTTGTGTCATCAGCAAACTTAATGATGGTGTTGTAGTCGTGTTTGGCCCTACAGTTGTGGGGGAACAAGGAGTACAGGAGGGAACTGAGCACGCACCGCTGGGGAGCTCCAGTGTTGAGGATCAGCGTGGCAGATGTGTTGCTGCCTACCCTCACCACCTGGGGGCAGCCCGTCAGGAAGTCCAGGATCCAGTTGCAGAGGGAGGTGTTTAATCCCAGGTTCCTTAGCTTAGTGATGAGCTTTGAGGGTACTATGGTGTTGAAAGCTGAGCTGTAGTCAATGAACAGCATTCTCACATAAGTGTTCCTTTTGTCCAGGTGGGAAAGGGCAGTGTGGAGTGCAATACAGATTGCATCATCTGTCGATCTGTTGAGGCGGTATGCAAATTGGAGTGGGTCTAGGGTTTCTGGGATAATGGTGTTGATGTGAGCCATTACCAACCTTTCAAAGCCCTTCATGGCACCAGACGTGAGTGCTACGGGTATGTAGTCATTTAGGCAGGTTGCCTTTGTGTTCTTGGGCACAGGGACTATGGTGGTCTGCTTGAAACATGTTGGTATTACAGACTCAATCAGGGACATGTTGAAAATGTTAGTGAAGACACCTGCCAGTTGGCCAGCACATGCCCGGAGCACACGTCCTGGTAATCTGTCTAGCCCAGCAGCCTTGTGAATGTTGACCTGTTTGAAGGTCTTACTCACAACAGCTACGGAGAGCGTGATCACACAGTCATCCGGAACAGCTGATGCTCCCATGCATGCCTCAGTGTTGCTTGCCTTGTAGCGAGCATAGAAGTGATTAGCTCGTCTGGTAGGCTCGTGTCACTGGGCAGCTCACGGCTGTGCTTCCCTTTGTCGTCTGTAATAGTTTGAAGGCCCTTTCACATAAGACGAGCGTCGGAGCCGGTGTAGCATGATTCAATCTTAGCCCTGTATTGACACTCTGCCTGTTTGATGGTTCGTCGCAGGGCATCGCAGGATTTCTTGTAAGCTTCTGCGTTAGAGTCCTTCACCTTGAAAGCGGCAGCTCTACCCTTTAGCTCAGTGCAAGTGTTGCCAAACATGTTGCCAAACATACCCTCGTAAAACTGACTATCCTACTGATCCTTGACTTCGGCGAAGTCATTTCCAAAATAGCCTCCAACACTCTACTAAGCAAACTGGATGTAGTCTATCATAGTGCTGTCCGTTCTGTCACCAAAGCCCCAAATTGGATGTAGTCTATCACAGTGCCCTCCGTTTCATCACCAAAGCTCCTCATACCACCCACCACTGCGAACTTAATTTGGCCGCCTTTCCTCCCTGTTCTCTGCTGCCAATGACTGGATCAAATTGCAAAAATCACTGAAGCTGGAGACTTATATCTCCGTCTCTAACTTTAAGCATCAGCTATCCGAGCAGCTAACCGATCGCTGCAGCTGTACATAGTCTATTGGTAAATAGCCCACCCATTTTCACCTACCTCATTCCCATACTGTTTTTATACTGTTTTTTATTTATTTACTTTTCTGCTCTTTTGCACACCAATATCTCTACCTGTACATGACCATCTGATCATTTATCACTCCAGTGTTAATCTGCAAAATTGTATTATTCGCCTACCTCCTCATGCCTTTTGCACACATTGTATATAGACTGCCCATTTTTTCTACTGTGTTATTGACTTGTTAATTGTTTACTCCATGTGTAACTCTGTGTTGTCTGTTCACACTGCTATGCTTTATTTTGGCCAGGTCGCAGTTGCAAATGAGAACTTGTTCTCAACTAGCCTACCTGGTTAAATAAAGGTGA
>NW_025744710.1:0-6614 GCF_021184085.1 Oncorhynchus gorbuscha
TCCATGTGCCCCAAATGGCACCACATAAGGTTCTGGTCAAAAATAGTGCACTATAAAGGAATAAGGTGCCTATGTCTGTGACAGGGACAAAAGGACCGGACTTCAGTATGTCTGCTGATTAAGCTGTAGCCACAGCATGCTGAGGTGGTGCTGTGTGGCTCAGCTGGTCAGCTACCTCCCTATCATGCTTTATTCAGTCTGGTTCTACCACCGAACACAGTGTACCTGAGGTAACATACACAAAATATGTAATTTGTGAGATGCTTTATCCCAGGTGAGTTACAGTTATGCATGCTGCATGCATTTAATGTATGGGTGGTCCCAGGTGACCATTTTCTAAGCCCCACCCCTTGGTTACTGTTGCAATCTTGGACATTTTCTAGGAAGCCCAATTCTCCATTCAACCACTGCAGAAATTCCCCACAATGATCTAACACAATGAAATTAAACACAGACTACCCTTGCTAATCATGAAACTCATGGGTATGTTGCAAGAGCATAGGCACAGGCCCACTGAGGAGCCAGGCCCACCCAATCAGATTGTGCAAAACACATTTTTTATTTTACTATGAAATGTTTTCTATGCTCTTTACTTGTCAGTGTTCCAAACGGGCATTATTTATATTTTTACTAAACATGGAAATATCATCGGATAGATTTAATAGCAAGCAGTGCACTGGGTTAGTGAGATGTGATGAAATATCACAGAACAGATGAACTGGAATGACATTCATTCTCACTTGGGATGGGTTGCCAAAATAATAACTGAAAGCCACAACCCCAATAATCCATGAATGTGACTGTATTGAGGCTTCTATGACTGTATTGTGCTTCTGTGGCTAAATGCACCACGGCACTGCCTATTGCATTTGTTCATTTAGTTTTACAAGACAGCTCATAATCCAATGCCGTATCACAGTCAACAAACCTATATTTGAGCTTTAATTTGCTTTAAAAATGCTACATTTTCTCTCAGCCTCATGGCAAAATGTGTACTGTAGAATAGCAAGAGATTAGCTATAAAAATTTCCATTTAACTCTCTGCCCCATGACATAATGTGTAGAATTACAGGAAAATAGCTTTTAAAACAGCAACATTTTCTCTTAACCTCATGGCAAAATGTGTAGAATAGCATGAGATAGCTATATTACTGCAAATGTTTCTATTTGCCCCATGGCAAAATGTGTAAAATTGCAGGAAGTTAGATGTCCTCACTGGCTTTCATGTGTTTGAAACAGAGCTTGTCCGAGGTGTCGGACTCAAACAACAGTTGCTATCCATTGGAGCGCTGTGATTGATCTCTCAAAATTATGGGTGGGGCTGGCTTGGGTCAAAGGCAAAGGTGTATAAAGATGTCAGAATTTACCCTTCACTAAGCCCTGCCCACAAATTTTGGGCAACCAATCGCAGCGCTCCAATGCATATCAACTACTGTTGAGTCCGGCACCTCTGACAAGCTAACTTTAAACCGCATGAAGCCAAAAAAATAAATGTTTATTAAATGGCTTAAAAATTGAACACCAGAAGTACTTACTACTGTGCTGATGGGTTACGACAGTTGATCTAAGATCATGAGGCTATATTCTTAAGCTATAAGTTACATAACATAAGTTATATTCTTCAAGAATCAATGGGTCCATATCATTAATTTCTAAGTACAAAATAGATGTACTATAGAGCAACTACTGATTGCCTCCTTTAAACTGCTCCTATTTTATGATTTTAAGACTGTAACCACCCAATCTCACTATTTATCTTATGTGTATATTATTTGGATGGCTGTCACACATTTGAATGAATGTTGTTTTTATTGTTGTAACGCAGACTGCACTACACATTTCCCAATCAGGACAATGAAGATATCGATTGATTGAATACTGAATATATTCATTTAATACCCAGGTGGTAAGGGGAGGGAAAACATAATATCTGCCATGCTGATCCTCAACACGGGTGTCCATCAGGGGTGAGCGCTTAGTCTCCTCCGGTACTCCCTGTTCACACACAACTGGGGAGGGAGTTTTTCCTAGCCACCATGCTTCTTCACCTGCATTGCTTGCTGTTTGGGGTTTCAAGGCTGGGTTTCTGTGCAGCATTTTGTGACATCAGCTGATGTAAGAAGGGCTTTACAAATACATTTGATTGATTGATTGATTGATTGATTGATTGATTGATTGATTGATTGATTGATTGATTGATTGACTACGTGTCTATCATGACATTTTCTGATGACATGATGTTGGTAGGCCTGATCACCGACAACGTTGAGACAGTCTATAGGGACGAGGTCAGAGGCCTGGCAGTGTGGTGCCAGGAAAACAACCTCTCCCTCAATGTGAGCTAGACAAAAGAGCTCATGGTGGACTACAGGAAAAGGCGGGCTGAGCACACCCCCATTCACATCAACGGGGCTGTAGTGGAGCGGGTCATGACCCAACACACCAGGACAGTTGTGAAGAGGGCACGACAACACCTATTCCCCCAGGAGACTGAAAAGATTTGGCATGGGTCCCCAGATCCTCAAAAAGCTATACAGCTGCAACAACTGCTCGCCATCCGACCACAAGGTGCTACAGAGGGTAGGGCATATGGCCCAGTACATCACTGGGGCCAAGCTTCCTGCCATCCAAGACCTCTATACCAGGTGGTGCCAAAAAATTGTCAAAGACTCCAGCCACCCTAGTCATAGACTGTTCTCTCTGCTACCGCACGGCAAGCTGTACTGGAGCTCTAAGTGTAGGTTTAAAAGGCTCCTTAACAGCTTCTACTCCCAAGCCATTAGACTGCTAAACAGTTAATCAAATGGCTACCCTGACTATGTGAATTGTCCCCTTTTTTACGCTGCTGCTACTCACGGTTTATTATCTATGCATAGTCATTTTACCCTTACCTACATGTACATATTACCTCAATTACTTCGACTAACCTGTACCCCCGCAAATTGAAACGATACAAATTGGGGGAAACACACATTCTTTCCCAATGACCCCCATTGTAAAAGAGCCAACCTCTTCAACAAACATGCCGGAAAGCTTCTGTGTTGTTCAATTGACATGTAACAAGGTCAAAAATCCCGACCGACGGTTCGCAATGCTCCCACATAGGGAAATAGAGCTTACGAGAAGAGCCCAGTGGCTTCAGGCTAATCGGCGTGGGAGAGTGGGAAATGTGGGGAACCGGTGTCCAAGTAGGCTACATGTAGCTATGTGTGTGGAAAACATTTAATCACAGGTAAGACATTTAACTTGTTTAGTAAAGTCTGTTTGTTTGTGTTGCTGGTCTTGGCTAGCTTAATGTCCGGTTGGTACAGTACCTAGCTAGCACTCACTCACTCACATGGCTGCTAGCACTCACTCACTCACATGGCTGCTAGCACTTTCATGAAAAGGGGCATGAGGGCAGCCCGACAATATTAAGTAGTGAGAATGCTCAGGAGTATGCAATGTTGAAAAGTAATCTTTGGACATGTTGTACTTTTCTTAAATGGAGTTTTGTAATTGATGAAAACAAGCAGACAAGAAGAAAATTGCACTTGAAAAAGGTTAAGCTTTTACTGTGGCCTACTGTAGGTATCCACAGGTTGTTTTCCCCACAGGCGGGCGGGGCTGCAACATTTTTTCTAATGCCGACTGGGACTATACTATACTAAAAACGCTAGAATTAGTGAATACTACAACGATAATTATTTCAGAGAGGTAACACAGAGTAAGGCCCATTGTATGTATTTATATTTGTGAGCAGGGTGCTATAATCTGTAACCTGGCTGGAACACTATATAATAATAATCTGTTCTCATCTGGGTCCCCTCTGTGGAGGCCATATGCCTGCCCTTCTCCATGTTGGCCCCTGATGGGTGTCAGGAAGACCAGCACTGTGAGGGTGATGTCCCCAGGGGCCACGTCATATGTTGGACCAACAGAAGGTTACTGATTAAGGGCTCTGTTCGAAAGTTCTGAGGTTACAGCATGATGGAAATTTAATGGCAAATGTTAGTGGGGCACAGCAGTCATGGTAAACTCTGCATTTGTCGGCTCAGTGAATTTCCGACAAATGCTACTATCGCGTAATGCTTCAGCAATACAGATTAAATAAAGCCCTCCAAGGTTTGTTTTAGAGAAGCCGAGTCATTCTTGACTTTTAAAGGTAATATACACTTCAGCCAACATTTGCGACGTTTACTATGAATGTGATCTTCGTGAACATCAGGAATAATGCCTTTAAGGTGCATTTAGACAGACCAATGCGCTTCCTACAACTCGCCAGTTGGATTGAATCGGACTTAGTCTTCCAAATGAACATGAGAATGTAATTTAAGTTACCCTACTTATTGAAATAGGGCAGAAACTACATGACAAGGGCTTCATTGACAAAACTCTAGACAACTCTCAAATAATGCTATAATGCAAATAATGCTATAATGCAAATAATGCTATAATGAGCCCCACAATATAATAATGTTCAATGCTCATGGAAGATGTCAAAGCAGGCCATACTATCATCAGCCAGTTGATAGATACCCCGAGTCACTTGTTGAAAGGTTTCTGCAGTGTATCAGGGAATGTAGGTCTTATGGAAACAATTCAATTAGGAATGGCTGAACACTACAATATAGTTTAGTGTACAGTGCATTAGGAAAGTATTCAGACCCTTGACTTTTACACACATTTTGTTACGTTGCAGCCTTATTCAAAAATGTATTAAATAAAAATACATCTTCATCAATCTACACGTAGTAACCCATAATGACAAAGAGAAAACACGTTGTTAGAAATTTGGGCAAATTTATGAAATATAAAAACAGAAAAACCTTATAGACATAAGTATACAGGCCCTTTACTATGACAATCAAAGTGAGCTCAGGTGTATCCTGTTACCATTGATCATACTTGAGATGTTTCTACAACTTGATTGGACTCCACCTGAGGTAAATCAATTGATTGGACATGATTTGGAAAAAACACACCTGCCTGAAGGTCCCCAAGAACACAGGGGCCTCCATCATTCCATCAAGTTTGGAACCACCAAGACCTTTCTAGAGCTGGCCGCCCAGCCAAACTGAGCAAGCGTGAGCTCCAGAGTTCCTCTGTGGAGATAGGAGAATCTTCCAGAAGGACAACCATCTCTGCATCACTTCACCAATCAGGCCTTTATGGTAAAGTGGTCAGGCGGAAGCCATTCCTCAGTAAGGCACATGACAGTCTGCTTGGAAGGTTGCCAAAGGCACCTAAAGACTCTGAGACCATGAGAAACAAGATTCTCTGGTCTGATGAAAACAAAGATTGAACTCTTTGGCCTGAATGCCAAGCGTCACGTCTGGAGAAACCTGGTACCATCCCTACGGTGAAGCATGGTGTTGGCAGCATCATGCTGTGCGGATGTTTTCAGTGGCAAGTATTGAGAGACAGGATCGAAAGATGAACGGCGCAAAGTACAGAGATCCTTGATGAAAACCTGTTGCTGAGCGCTCAGGACCTTGGACTGGGCCAAAGGTTTACTTTCCAACAGGACACGACCTAAGCACACAGCCAAGACAACGTTGGAGTGGCTTAGGGATGAGTCTCTGGATGTCTTGAGTGGCCCAGCCAGAACCCGGACCTGACAATCGGAACATCTCTGGAGAGATTTGAAAATAGCTGTGCAGCGACAGCTGACAGAGCTGAGAGGATCTGCAGAGCAGAATGGAGAAACTCTCCATGTACACACAGGTGTGTCAAGATTGTAGCATTATACCCAGGAAGACACATTTTTAGAAATGTGCTAAATCTTCTAAAAAAACATTTTTGCTTTGTCATTATGGGGTATTGTGTAGATTAATGAGGGAAATTATTTAATACATTTTAGAATAAGGCTGGTAGCGTAACAAAGTTTTGAAAAAGTCAAGGGAGCTGAATACTTTCCGAGATGCGCCATGGTAGCCTGCCTTGGTATTGAATTGTTTGAATAGACAACTGCCAGATTCTGAAATAATCATTTGTACCAGAGGACTCATGATCTTGTGCCGTATGTCTCCAGAGTCTTAGAGTAGGAGTATTGAACTAGGATCAGGAACCCCTGTTCGTGTATTCATTGTGATCTAAAGGCCAAACTGATCCCTAAATCAGCATTCCTACTCTGAGAAACTTGATACATATGTCCCTGAACCTAATCTTTTTTAATAGGACTAGATAGAGGATGAATGAATGGAGTCTTGGCTATCAGTGTCTAGACTGTTAACACTCTTGAACCCTGTCCTATCTGCTGTCCAAAACACCACTCTGAAATGTTACACATGGTGTCAACATGCTGATAGCGATGACATTCTATTATACAGTGATAACGTGGGACATTCTAAATGGACAAAGACCTTAAGTGTGTCCAAATTGTGTATAGTGCACTATTTCTGACTAAACCCTCCTACACCTTGGCTGTGCCCCAAATGGCACCATATATGAAGAAAATGGCACCCTATCCCTCAAAAGTAGTACACAATATAGGGAATATGGTGCCATTTTGTGTAGACCTTATCTCCTCTCCGCTACCCCTTTGTGAACAGCTCTCAAGTACTTATCATTGGCACAACTTTTAAAAACGTTCAGAGTTGAGAACACAATAAGTATAAGTACAGTGTTAGTAC
>NW_025744711.1:0-6594 GCF_021184085.1 Oncorhynchus gorbuscha
TGTGAATTGATTGCCCCCATCAAATCAAATCAAATCAAATCAAATTTTATTTGTCACATACACATGGTTAGCAGATGTTAATGCGAGTGTAGCGAAATGCTTGTGCTTCTAGTTCCGACAATGCAGTGATAACCAACAAGTAATCTAACTAACAATTCCAAAACTACTGTCTTATACACAGTGTAAGGATAAGGAAACATGTACATAAGGATATATGAATGAGTGATGGTACAGAGCAGCATACAGTAGATGGTATCGAGTACAGTATATACATATGAGATGAGTGTGTAGACAAAGTAAACAAAATGGCATAGTTAAAGTGGCTATGATACATGTGTTATAAGGATGCAGTCGATGTTGTAGAGTACAGTATATACATATGCATATGAGATGAATAATGTAGGGTAAGTAACATTATATAAGGTAGCATTGTTTAAAGTGGCTAGTGATATATTTACATCATTTCCCATCAATTCCCATTATTAAAATGGCTGGAGTTGGGTCAGTGTCAATGACAGTGTGTTGGCAGCAGCCACTCAATGTTAGTGGTGGCTATTTAACAGTCTGATGGCCTTGAGATAGAAGCTGTTTTCAGTCTCTCGGTCCCAGCTTTGATGCACCTGTACTGACCTCGCCTTCTGGATGATAGCAGGGTGAACAGGCAGTGGTTCGGGTGGTTGATGTCCTTGATGATCTTTATGGCCTTCCTGTAACAACGGGTGGTGTAGGTGTCCCTGGAGGGCAGGTAGTTTGCCCCCGGTGATGCGTTGTGCAGTCCTCACTACCCTCTGGAGAGCCTTACGGTTGAGGGCGGAGCAGTTGCCGTACCAGGCGGTGATACAGCCCGCCAGGATGCTCTCGATTGTGCATCTGTAGAAAGTTTGTGAGTGCTTTGGTGACAAGCCGAATTTCTTCAGCCTCCTGAGGTTGAATAGGCGCTGCTGCGCCTTCTTCACGACGCTGTCAGTGTGAGTGGACCAATTCAGTTTGTCTGTGATGTGTATGCCGAGGAACTTAAACTAGCTACCCTCTCCACTACTGTTCCATCGATGTGGATAGGGGGTGTTCCCTCTGCTGTTTCCTGAAGTCCACAATCATCTCCTTAGTTTTGTTGACGTTGAGTGTGAGGTTATTTTCCTGACACCACACTCCAGGGCCCTCACCTCCTCCCCTGTAGGGGCCGTCTGGAAGTCGTTGCTGGTAATCAAGCCTACCACTGTTGTGTAGATCCCGCAAACTTGATGATTGAGTTGGAGGCGTGCGTGGCCACGCAGTCGGGGTGAACAGGGAGTACAGGAGAGGGCTCAGAACGCACCCTTGTGGGGCCCCCGTGTTGAGGATCAGCGGGGGGAGATGTTGTTGCCTACCCTCACCACCTGGGGTGGCCCGTCAGGAAGTCCAGTACCAGTTGCACAGGGCGGTCGAGACCCAGGGTCTCGAGCGTGAGCTTGGAGGTACTATGGTGTTGAATGCCGAGCTGTAGTCGATGAACAGCATTCTCACATAGGCATTCCTCTTGTCCAGGTGGGTTAGGGCAGTGTGCGGTGTGGTTGAGATTGCATCGTCTGTGGACCTATTTTGGGCGGTAAGCAAATTGGTGGGTCTAGGGTGTCAGGTAGGGTGGAGGTGATATGGTCCTTGACTGTCTCTCAAAGCACTTCATGATGACGGAAGTGAGTGCTACGGGCGGTAGTCGTTTAGCTCAGTTACCTTAGCTTTCTTGGGAACAGGAACAATGGTGGCCCCTCTTGAAGCATGTGGGAACAGCAGACTGGTATAGGGATTGATTGAATATGTCCGTAAAACACACCGGCCAGCTGGTCTGCGCATGCTCGGAGGCGCGGCTGGGGATGCCGTCTGGGCCTGCAGCCTTGCGGGTTAACACGTTTAAATGTCTTACTCACCTCGGCTGCAGTGAAGGAGAGACTGCATGTTTCCGTTGCAGGCCGTGTCAGTGGCACTGTATTGTCCTCAAAGCGGGCAAAAAAGTTATTTAGTCTGCCTGGGAGCAAGACATCCTGGTCCGTGACTGGGCTGGATTTCATCTTGTAGTCCGTGATTGACTGTAGACCCTGCCACATGCCTCTTGTGTCTGAGCCATTGAATTGAGATTCCACTTTGTCTCTGTACTGACGCTTAGCTTGTTTGATAGCCTTACGGAGGGAATAGCTGCACTGTTTGTATTCAGTCATGTTGCCAGACACCTTGCCCTGATTAAAAGCAGTGGTTCGCGCTTTCAGTTTCACGCGAATGCTGCCATCAATCCACGGTTTCTGGTTAGGGAATGTTTTTATCGTTGCTATGGGAACGACATCTTCGACGCACGTTCTAATGAACTCGCACACCGAATCAGCGTATTCGTCAATATTCCCATCTGACGCAATACGAAACATGTCCCTCGTCAGAGTTCGTACTGCTAGGTGACCTAAATTGGGATATGCGTGACACCCCGGCCATCCTACAATCTAAGCTATATGCTCTCAATCTCAGACAAATTATCAAGGAACCTACCAGGTACAACCCCAAATATGTAAACATGGGAACCCTCATATATATCAACCTGACCAACTTGCCCTCTGAATACACCTCTACTGTCTTAAACCAGGATCTTAGTGATCACTGCCTCATTGCCTGCATCCGTTATGGGTCCGAGGTCAAACGACCACCCCCCTCATCAGTGTTTGGCAGTAAAACACTTCTGTGAGCAGGCCTTTCTAATCGACCTGGCCCGGGTATCCAAAATCAAATCAAATCAAATTGATTTATATAGCCCTTAGTACATCAGCTGCTATCTCAAAGTGCTGTACAGAAACTCAGCCTAAAACCCCAAACAGCAAGCAATGCAGGTGTAGAAGCACGGTGGCTAGAAAACTCCTAGAAAGGCAAAACCTAGGAACAAACCTAGAGAGGAACCAGGCTAATGGGGTGGCCAGTCCTCTTCTGGCTGTGCCGGGTGGAGATTATAACAGAACATGGCCAAGATGTTCAAATGTTCATAAATGACCAGCATGGTCAAATAATAAGGCAGAACAGTTGAAACTGGAGCAGCAGCATGGCCAGGTGGACTGGGGACAGCAAGAGTCATCATGTCAGGTAGTCTGGGGCATGGTCCTAGGGCTCAGGTCCTCCTCGAGAAGAGAAAGAAAGAGAGAAGGAGAGAATTAGAGAACGCACACTTAGATTCACACAGGACACCGAATAGGACAGGAGAAGTGCTCCAGATATAACAAACTGACCCTAGCCCCCCGACATAAACTACTACAGCATAAATACTGGAGGCTGAGACAGGAGGGGTCAGGAGACACTGTGGCCCCATCCGGGGACACCCCGGACAGGGCCAAACAGGAAGGATATAATCCTTCCACTTTGCTAAAGCACAGCCCCACACCGAGAGGGATATCTTATATCCCTCTAGTGGTATCCTCGAAGGATATTGTCCTCATCCGTCAGTAGAGGATGCCTGGTTGTTCTTTAAAAGTGGTTTCCTCACCATCTTAAATAAGATTTCCCCTTTCAAATTAAGAACAGATATGGCCCTTTGTTTCACCTCCAGACTTGACCGCCTGCCCAGCACAAAAACATCTCTGTGGCGACTGCACTAGCTCCAAAAAGTCTTTGCGATATGCAACTTTTCAGAGATGTCAGGAACCAATACACACAGTCAGTTAGGAAGCAAAGGCTAGCTTTTCAATAAGAAATTTGCATCCTGCAGCACTAATTCCCCTAAATTTGGGACACTGTAAAGCCCATGGAAAATAAGAGTACCTCCTCCCAGCTGCCCACTGCACTGAGATTAGGAAAACACTGTCACACTGTCACAACTCAATTATCATGGAGAGTTTCAATAAGCATTTCTCTACAGCTGGACACGCTTTCCACCTGGCTACCCCAACCCCGGCCAACAGCTCTGCACATTTCACTGGTCATCCCGAAAGCCAACACCTCCTTTGGCTGCCTTTCCTTCCAATTCTCTGCTGCCAATGACTGGAACGAATTGCAAAAACTTAAAGACATATCTCCCTCACTAACTTTAAGGGGTCAGCTGTCAGAGAAGCTTACCGATAGCTGCAGCTATACACAGCCAATCTGTAAATAACCAATTTAACCATCTACCTACCTCATCCCCATATTTGTTTTTGTTTTCTGCTCTTTGCACACCAGCATTTCTATCTGCACATCTATCACTCCAGTGTAAATTGTAATTACTTCGTCACTATTGGCCTATTTATTGCCTTACCTCCTTACTTCATGTGCACACACTGTATACATATTTTTCCATTGTGTTATTGACTGTACGTTTGGTTATCCCATGTGTAACTTTGTGTTGTTGTTGTTGTTTTTGTCGCACTGCTTTACTTTATCTTGGCCAGTCGCAGTTGTAAATGAGAACTTGTTCTCAACTGGCCTACCTGGTTAAATAAAGTTGAAATAAAAATGTCACCAGAATCAAGACCTTAATATTTATTGAAAAGGAGCTTCAACATCACCATGCACTTCACTACCCTGCCAAGTTCATCATACCTTATTTCATCTGTAGCTTCAACATCACCATGCACCTCACTACCCTGCCAAGTTCATCATACCTTATTTCATCTGTAGCTTCAACATCACCATGCACCTCACTACTCTGCCAAGTTCATCATACCTTATTTCATCTGTAGCTTCAACATCACCATGCACCTCACTACTCTGCCAAGTTCATCATACCTTATTTCATCTGTAGCTTCAACATCATCATGCACCTCACTACTCTGCCAAGTTCATCATACCTTATTTCATCTGTAGCTTCAACATCACCATGCACCTCACTACCCTGCCAAGTTCATCATACCTTATTTCATCTGTAGCTTCAACATCACCATGCACCTCACTACTCTGCCAAGTTCATCATACCTTATTTCATCTGTAGCTTCAACATCACCATGCACCTCACTACCCTGCCAAGTTCATCATACCTTATTTCATCTGTAGCTTCAACATCACCATGCACCTCACTACCCTGCCAAGTTCATCATACCTTATTTCATCTGTAGCTTCAACATCACCATGCACCTCACTACTCTGCCAAGTTCATCATACCTTATTTCATCTGTAGCTTCAACATCACCATGCACCTCACTACCCTGCCAAGTTCATCATACCTTATTTCATCTGTAGCTTCAACATCACCATGCACCTCACTACTCTGCCAAGTTCATCATACCTTATTTCATCTGTAGCTTCAACATCACCATGCACCTCACTACTCTGCCAAGTTCATCATACCTTATTTCATCTGTAGCTTCAACATCACCATGCACCTCACTACCCTGCCAAGTTCATCATACCTTATTTCATCTGTAGCTTCAACATCACCATGCACCTCACTACTCTGCCAAGTTCATCATACCTTATTTCATCTGTAGCTTCAACATCACCATGCACCTCACTACCCTGCCAAGTTCATCATACCTTATTTCATCTGTAGCTTCAACATCACCATGCACCTCACTACCCTGCCAAGTTCATCATACCTTATTTCATCTGTAGCTTCAACATCACCATGCACCTCACTACCCTGCCAAGTTCATCATACCTTATTTCATCTGTAGCCTGATAAATTGCATTGTTTCCAGAGTGGTAGTAGTGGAAGGCCCACACACCATACACCATCGCGTGACTCCAAGTTTACTTCGATATGATATCAAGATATACGCATAAAGGAGTTTCCACCGCCATTTCTCATGTTATTATTTTACCAACACAAAAAAATCATGTCCAACAAACAAATGATGACGGCATTCATACAATTGGACCTAAACTTAATTTTCCCTCAAAGCTGTAGTAAAAAATCATTATATGCTATGACTTTACTTGCACAAAAACTGTGGTTATAGGTAGGATCCTTGCCACATCCTAGCAATGGATAAAAAAATAACCTCCCTGACTGTGCAAATACATCATAAAGCCTACTATTTGAATTAAGTGATAATGCCCTCAAAGCCGGTGTTTGGGATGGGTGTTGTTAGGCCGAGGCGAAGTTGAGGGCTGGCAAACCATGCAAATATATCCTCCAAACACCGGCTTTGAGGGCATTATCACTTGTATCAGCATATTCAAATAATATTTGACATATTTTCATTAAAAAAGTTATTTTGATGAATTTATGCATACTATGTCATCCTTCCACAAGATATAGTCCCGACACAAATCTAGGGTTGCTCCCCAAGCTGGCTGGTCGATCAGTTTTATTTTGGTTCAGTTTTATTTTTTATTTGAACCTTTATTGAACTCGGCAAGTCAGTTAAGAACAAATTCTTATTTACAGTGACAGCCTAGGAACAGTGGGTTAACTGCCTTGTTCAAGGGCAGAACAACAGATGTTTACCTTGTCAGCTCGGGGTTTCTGGCCCAATGCTCTAAACACTAGGATACATGCCGCCAGAGATGCAAACCAGTCCTCAGTCTTTTTGTTCTGTATCTATGGATGACTGTTCATTCTAAATGTTCAATTGCCACACTGGCTGGCAACGTTATACCTTATTTTGCTAGCTAGCCAACTGCGGCTATCTTACAATCACGTCAAAAAGCCTGAATAACAGCAAAGTAGCTGCA
>NW_025744712.1:0-6587 GCF_021184085.1 Oncorhynchus gorbuscha
CTCCTTAACAGCAGGGGGCTCTGACTTTGTCCCGGTGGTGGTGAGTCGCTCCGTGCTGAGGTCTATGAGCAGGAGGGATGTCTTGATTAAACGCTGGCCCAAACCCCTGCAGTGGGAGTACTACCGTTCCTTACTGCCTGATGTCAGCATCACCATGTGCCCCTCCTGCTTCCAGGTACTGAATAGATGGAAAACACACACACACACACACAGCATTGCGCTTCATGCCCCCCTCACACCTATCACACACACTCGTCGCTATCACACACACACACACACTCGTCGCTATCACGCACACACTCACCCCTATCACGCACTCACTCACCCCTATCATGCACTCACTCACCCCTATCACGCACTCACTCACCCCAATCACGCACTCACTCACCCCAATCACGCACTCACTCACCCCCAGGTGCTGTACTTAAGAGGCGAAAAATGATTCTAATCTTTAAAACATGACACACTACCCTCACACACACCTTGGCTCTCCATGGCCCTCTGACAGAATCTCTCTTCTAGCCTTAATCTTTCACTTATTTTAACTTTCTGCAGTGCTTCCTTTACTAGGAGTTAGATTTGGATAAAATGTTGCTATTGGCAGTGCTAGATGTTGTGTTACTGGCCTCTGCTACCTTCCTTAGAGAATCCCTGCTCTGCTCTGTGTTCTCTGACCTATGCTTCCTGTCTTCTCTGGTGTGCTTCCTCTAGATGTTCCACAGTGAAGACTATGAGCTGCTTGTGCTTCAGCACAACTGCTGTCCCTACTGCCGTCGGCCCATCGATGAACCCAACTGACCTCCCCAAACTGGTCTAGAATCAATTCATCCATCTCACAATTATTCACATCTTCAGTTTCACTCTTGCTCTCCTGAGTAATGTTCCGCCCATATAATGGCAGAAAACCTCATGGACGTTATTTCAGGGATGTGATTATGAAGATCATTATAGTCCGCAGCAAAAGTGAATCCTCAGATGAACAACCCCATAGAATGAACAGGATGAGGTCACACAGTGAACCACCAATGAACTCTTCTGTCTAGAAAAACGTGTTAAAAAAATGTATTTCAATTCACTGGTATTTATTGCTCCTGTTATATGATGTGTACTTTGACTCTCTAGCATTCTTAAAGAGTTGAATGTATTGTATTTTTATATTATTAAAGTCAAATGTTGTTTTTTTAAATGAAAGGTTTCAAATTCTCCACTTGTTTTGTGCATGAGTGTGTGATTCAGGGTTAGAATGTGTTTGAGTGTGTTTGCATCGGTGTGTGTTGATATTCTTTTCAGCGATCCACGGGCAGTCTGACAGCTTCACAGCTTTAACATCATGTGTCTTACTGTCCCACACCTTTCCACAGGATTACTGTGTGTGAGCTTACGCGCCATGCTACCAAAATGAATATGCCTGACAAAACCTTTCCGATGAGTGTTTGCGTGTGTGTGAGAGAGGGAGAGGATATGTGTGCAACAGAAATCATTTTCTGCTCCTTTCCTAAGTGAGGTCCATATTATTCAGTGATTAAGGATTAGGTTACCACTGCTGCAAATGAGTTGGAACACTCTGGAAATTACATTTACACTCCCTCTTCTATAAAGCCTGCTAAATTATTCTCTTGACAAAGTTGACACGTCAGGCTGTATAAGCAGACGGGTACAGTAGCCTTTAGGCGTCTAGGATAATGCAAATCTCTGACACTATTCTCTAGTGCATTACTTTTGGCATATGTGCATTTTCAGAAGAAGTCTGAGTTGCATTGTTCTTTGACGACGTGCTCTCGTATAATCAGAGTATAACACTGCCTTTAAATATACGCATTATACTCACGCTAGATGTTTTTCTCATGGATTAGTGTGTGACCTAAATCTGTCCACAGATCCTATGCACAGCTCATCCTAAGAGGGTTTGAAAAAGGACCTGGCGCCCGCCTTCGGGGGCAGCACACCACTTCTCATTGCCTGGATCAGAGCCCGCAGAGCCCGTTTGAATACTCTCGTATTACTCAGCTGCACCCTGGAAGTACTCTGGGTACCTCTGGGTGAGGTGTAGGTAGTTGTTGGGAGTGTAAGACATGGTGGACCTCTGGGTGAGGTGTAGGTAGTAGTTGGGAGGTAAGACATGGTGGACCTCTGGGTGAGGTGTAGGTAGTAGTTGGGAGGTAAGACATGGTGGACCCTGGGTGACCTCTGGGTGAAGTGTAGGTGTAGTTGGGAGGCAAGACATGGTGGACCTCTGGGTGAAGTGTAGGTAGTAGTTGGGAGGTAAGACATGGTGGACCCTGGGTGAGGTGTAGGGGAGGTAGAGGTAGGTGGACCTCTGGGTGAGGTGTAGGGGAGGTAAGACATGGTGGACCTCTGGGTGTAGGTAGTAGTTGGGAGGTAAGACATGGTGGACCTCTGGGTGAGTGTAGGTAGTAGTTGGGAGGTAAGACATGGTGGACCTCTGGGTGAGGTGTAGGTAGTAGTTGGGAGGTAAGACATGGTGGACCTCTGGGTGAGGTGTAGGTAGTAGTTGGGAGGCAAGACATGGTGGACCTCTGGGTGAAGTGTAGGTAGTAGTTGGGAGGTAAGACATGGTGGACCTCTGGGTGAGGTGTAGGTAGTAGTTGGGAGGTAAGACATGGTGGACCTCTGGGTGAGGTGTAGGTAGTAGTTGGGAGGTAAGACATGGTGGACCTCTGGGTGAGGTGTAGGTAGTAGTTGGGAGGTAAGACATGGTGGACCTCTGGGTGAGGTGTAGGTAGTAGTTGGGAGGTAAGACATGGTGGACCTCTGGGTGAGGTGTAGTTGGGAGGTAAGACATGGTGGACCTTTGGGTGAGGTGTAGTTGGGAGGCAAGACATGGTGGACCTCTGGGTGAAGTGTAGGTAGTAGTTGGGAGGTAAGACATGGTGGACCTCTGGGTGAAGTGTAGGTGTAGTTGGGAGGTAAGATATGGTGGACTCCTGGGTGAGGTGTAGGTAGTAGTTGGGAGGTAAGACATGGTGACCTCTGGGTGAGGTGTAGGTAGTAGTTGGGAGGTAAGACATGGTGTATGGTGGGGAGGTAAGACCCTCTGGGTGAGGTGTAGGTAGTAGTTGGGAGGTAAGACATGGTGGACCTCTGGGTGAAGTGTAGTGTAAGGTGAACCTCTGGGTGAGGTGCAGGTAGTAGGGGAGGTAAGACATGGTGGACCTCTGGGTGAGGTGTAGGTAGTAGCCAGGAGGCAAGACATGGTGGACTCCTGGAGGTGTAGGTAGTAGCTGGGAGGTAAGACATGGTGGACCTCTGGGTGAGGTGTAGTTGGGGAGGTAAGACATGGTGGACCCTGGGTGAGGTGTAGGTAGTAGCTGGGAGGTAAGACATGGTGGACCTCTGGGTGAGGTGTAGGTAGTAGTTGGGAGGTAAGACATGGTGGACCTCTGGGGTGTAGTAGTAGTTGGGAGGCAAGACATGGTGGACCTCTGGGTGAGGTGTAGGCAGTAGCTGGGAGGTAAGACATGGTGGACCCCTCTGGGAGGTAAGACATGGTGGACCTCTGTGAGGTGTGTAGTTGGGAGGTAAGACATGGTGGACCTTTGGGTGAGGTGTAGGTAGTAGTTGGGAGGTAAAGACATGGTGGACCTCTGGGAGGTGTAGGTAGTAGTTGGGAGGTAAGACATGGTGGACCTCTGGGTGAGGTGTAGGTAGTAGTTGGGAGGTAAGACATGGTGGACCTCTGGGTGAAGAGGTGTAGGGGAGTAGACATGGTGGACCTCTGGGTGAGGTGTAGTTGGGAGGTAAGACATGGTGGACCTCTGGGTGAGGTGTAGGTAGTAGTTGGGAGGTAAGACATGGTGGACCTCTGGGTGAGGTGTAGGTAGTAGTTGGGAGGTAAGACATGGTGGACCTCTGGGTGAAGTGTAGGTAGTAGTTGGGAGGTAAGACATGGTGGACCTCTGGGTGAGGTGCAGGCAGTAGTTGGGAGGTTGGGAGGCAAGACATGGTGGACCTCTGGGTGAAGTGTAGGTAGTAGTTGGGAGGTAAGACATGGTGGACCTCTGGGTGAGGTGTAGTTGGGAGGTAAGACATGGTGAACCTCTGGGTGAGGTGTAGGTAGTAGTTGGGAGGTAAGACATGGTGGACCTCTGGGTGAAGTGTAGGTAGTAGTTGGGAGGCAAGACATGGTGGACCTCTGCGGAGGTGTAGGTAGTTGGGAGGTAAGACATGGTGGACTCCTGGGAGGTGTAGGTAGTAGTTGGAGGTAAGACATGGTGGACCTCTGGGTGAGGTGCAGGTAGTAGTTGGGAGGTAAGACATGGTGGACTCCTGGGTGAGGTGTAGGTAGTAGTTGGGAGGTAAGACATGGTGGACCTCTGGGTGAAGTGTAGGTAGTTGGGAGGCAAGACATGGTGGACCTCTGGGTGAAGTGTAGGTAGTAGTTGGGAGGTAAGACATGGTGGACCTCTGGGTGAAGTGTAGTTGGGAGGTAAGACATGGTGGACCTCTGGGTGAGGTAGGTAGTTGGGAGGTAAGACATGGTGGACCTCTGGGGTGAGGTGTAGGTAGTAGTTGGGAGGTAAGACATGGTGGACCTCTGGGTGAGGTGTAGGTAGTAGTTGGGAGGTAAGACATGGTGGACCTCTGGGTGAGGTGTAGTTGGGAGGTAAGACATGGTGGACCTTTGGGTGAGGTGTAGTTGGGAGGTAAGACATGGTGGACCTCTGGGTGAGGTGTAGGTAGTAGTTGGGAGGTAAGACATGGTGGACCTCTGGGTGAGGTGTAGTTGGGAGGTAAGACATGGTGGACCTCTGGGTGAGGTGTAGGTAGTAGTTGGGAGGTAAGACATGGTGAACCTCTGGGTGAGGTGTAGGTAGTAGTTGGGAGGTAAGACATGGTGAACCTCTGGGTGAGGTGTAGGTAGTAGTTGGGAGGCAAGACATGGTGGACCTCTGGGTGAAGTGTAGGTAGTAGTTGGGAGGCAAGACATGGTGGACCTCTGGGTGAGGTGTAGGTAGTAGTTGGGAGGTAAGACATGGTGGACCTCTGGGTGAGGTGTAGGTAGTAGTTGGTAGGTAAGACATGGTGGACCTCTGGGTGAGGTGTAGTTGGGAGGTAAGACATGGTGGACCTCTGGGTGAGGTGTAGGTGAAGTTGGGGGATAAGACATGGTGAACCTCTGGGTGAGGTGTAGGTAGTGCTGGGAGGTAAGACATGGTGGACCTCTGGGTGAAGTGTAGGTAGTAGTTGGGAGGTAAGACATGGTGGACCTCTGGGTGAGGTGTAGGTAGTAGTTGGGAGGTAAGACATGGTGGACCTCTGGGTGAGGTGTAGGTAGTAGTTGGGAGGTAAGACATGGTGGACCTCTGGGTGAGGTGTAGGTAGTAGTTGGGAGGTAAGACATGGTGGACCTCTGGGTGAGGTGTAGGTAGTAGTTGGGAGGTAAGACATGGTGGACCTCTGGGTGAGGTGTAGTTGGGAGGTAAGACATGGTGGACCTCTGGGTGAGGTGTAGGTAGTAGTTGGGAGGTAAGACATGGTGGACCTCTGGGTGAAGTGTAGGTAGTAGTTGGGAGGCAAGACATGGTGGACCTCTGGGTGAGGTGTAGGTAGTAGTTGGGAGGTAAGACATGGTGGACCTCTGGGTGAGGTGTAGGTAGTAGTTGGGAGGTAAGACATGGTGGACCTCTGGGTGAAGTGTAGGTAGTAGTTGGGAGGCAAGACATGGTGGACCTCTGGGTGAGGTGTAGGTAGTAGTTGGGAGGTAAGACATGGTGGACCTCTGGGTGAGGTGTAGGTAGTAGTTGGGAGGTAAGACATGGTGGACCTCTGGGTGAGGTGTAGTTGGGAGGTAAGACATGGTGGACCTCTGGGTGAGGTGTAGGTAGTAGTTGGGAGGTAAGACATGGTGGACCTCTGGGTGAAGTGTAGGTAGTAGTTGGGAGGCAAGACATGGTGGACCTCTGGGTGAGGTGTAGGTAGTAGTTGGGAGGTAAGACATGGTGGACCTCTGGGTGAGGTGTAGGTAGTAGTTGGGAGGTAAGACATGGTGGACCTCTGGGTGAGGTGTAGGTAGTAGTTGGGAGGTAAGACATGGTGGACCTCTGGGTGAGGTGTAGGTAGTAGTTGGGAGGTAAGACATGGTGGACCTCTGGGTGAGGTGTAGGTAGTAGTTGGGAGGTAAGACATGGTGGACCTCTGGGTGAGGTGTAGTTGGGAGGTAAGACATGGTGGACCTCTGGGTGAGGTGTAGTTGGGAGGTAAGACATGGTGGACCTCTGGGTGAAGTGTAGGTAGTAGTTGGAAGGTAAGACATGGTGGACCTCTGGGTGAAGTGTAGGTAGTAGTTGGGAGGTAAGACATGGTGGACCTCTGGGTGAAGTGTAGGTAGTAGTTGGGAGGTAAAACATGGTGGACCTCTGGGTGAGGTGTAGGTAGTAGTTGGGAGGTAAGACATGGTGGACCTCTGGGTGAAGTGTAGGTAGTAGTTGGGAGGTAAGACATGGTGGACCTCTGGGTGAAGTGTAGGTAGTAGTTGGGAGGTAAGACATGGTGGACCTCTGGGTGAAGTGTAGGTAGTAGTTGGGAGGTAAGACATGGTGGACCTCTGGGTAAGTGTAGGTAGTAGT
>NW_025744713.1:0-6567 GCF_021184085.1 Oncorhynchus gorbuscha
GTATGTTCTGAATTTGGCGCTCTGCAATCTCACTGGATGTTGGCCAGGTGGGACACCCTAGAGAGGTTAAACCAAATTGAACATGTTTCATTATTTATTTGAGGCTAAATTGATTTAATGTATGTATTATATTAAGTTAAAATAAGTGTTCATTCAGTATTGTTGTAATTGTCATTATTACAAATAAATGTAAAAAATAAATTTAAAATGCTTAAAAAACGGCTGATTAATCGATATCTGCTTTAACTGGTCCTCCAATAATCGGTATCGGTGTTGAAAAATCATAATTGGTCGACCTCTAGTCGCAACCCTAAGAAACTAGCTTCCTGGTATACAGAAAATACCCGATCCCTGTAGCAAGCTTCCAGAAAATTGGAACAGAAATGGCGCTACACCAAACTGGAAGTCTTCTGACTAGCTTTGAAAGACAGTACCATGCAGTAACGAAGACCCCACATTTCTTGAGCAATCATCCTAGTTTTACAACTTAATTGAGGAGAATAAGAACAATCCAAAATGTAGTTTTGATACTGTTGTAAAGCTAACTAAAAAAGCAGCATTCCCCAAGAGAGGATGGCTTTCACTTCAGCAGTGATAAATTCATGAACTTCTTTGACGAAAAGTGCATGATCATTAGAAAGCAAATTACAGACTCCTCTTTAAATCTGCGTATTTCTCCAAAGCTCAGTTGTCCTGAGTCTGCACAACACTGCCAGGACCTAGGATTAAGGGAGACACTATCATTCTTTAATCCTATATCTCTCGACACACTGATGAAACCTTATGGCTGCATACTGGACCCTATTCCAACTAAACTACCGAAAGAGCTGCTTCCTGTGCTTGGCCCTCCTATGTTGAACATAATAAATGGCTCCCTATCCACCAGATGTGTACCAAAGCCTATCTTGAAAAAGCCAAACCTTGACCCAGGAAAAATAAAAAAAACTAAATTGGCCTATATCGAATCTCCCATTCCTGTCAAAACATTTTTGTTAAAAGCAACTCACTGCCTTACTGAAGACAAACAATGTATACGAAACTGTTCAGTCTGATTTATGACCCCATCATAGCACTGAGACTGCACTCATGAAGGTGGTAAATGACCTTTTAATGGCGTCAGACCAAGGCTCTGCATCTGTCCTCGTGCTCCTAGACCTTATTGCTACTTTTGATACCATCGATCACCACATCTGTTATGCAGGTGAATGAGGACCCAAAAGCGACTTGGCGAAAACAGAGTTTTTAATCCAGTAAGAAACTTTACAAAACAAAAAAGCATAATACTACTCGTAAAGACGAGAACAGACTGGAGACTTGATCGAGAACTGCAGGTTGCCTCGGGAAGGCACTTGAACCTAGCAGACTCAGACACCTGCTCACCACGCAGCATCTGAGGGAAACACGACACGACAGGGCAAAACATAGACACAGCACGGTGAATTATAGATAAGGATCCGACGGGGCAGGAACGGAAAACAAGGAGAGAAATAGGGACTCTAATCAGGGAAAAGGATCGGGAACAGGTGTGGGAAGACTAAATGATTGATTAGGGAATAGGAACAGCTGGGAGCAGGAACGGAACGATAGAGAGAGAGAGAGCGAGAGAGTGAGAGAGGAGGGGGAGAGAGAGGGATAGAAAGAGGAAAGAACCTAATAAGACCAGCAGAGGGAAACGAATAGAAGGGAAGCACAGGGACAAGACATGATAATTAATGACAAAACATGACAGTACCCCCACTCACCGAGCGCCTCCTGGCGCACTCGAGGAGGAACCCCTGGCGGCAACGGAGGAAATCATCAATAAGCGAACGGTCCAGCACGTCCCGAGACGGAACCCAACTCCTCTCCTCAGGACCGTAACCCTCCCAATCCACTAAGTATTGGTGACCCCATCCCCGAGAACGCATGTCCATGATCTTACGTACCTTGTAAATAGGTGCGCTCTCGACAGGACGGGAGGGGGAGGGAAGACGAACGGGGGTGCGAAGAAAGGGCTTGACACAGGAGACATGGAAGACAGGATGGACGCGACGAAGATGTCGCGGAAGCTTTCAATCGCACAGCGACAGGATTGACGACCTGGGAGACACGGAACGGACCAATGAACCGCGGAGTCAACTTACGAGAAGCTGTCGTAAGAGGAAGGTTGCGAGTGGAAAGCCACACTCTCTGGCCGCAACAATACCTTGGACTCTTAATCCTGCGTTTATTGGCGGCTCTCACAGTCTGTGCCCTGTAGCGGCAAAGTGCAGACCTCACCCTCCTCCAGGTGCGCTCACAACGTTGGACAAACGCTTGAGCGGAGGGAACGCTGGACTCGGCAAGCTGGGATGAGAACAGAGGAGGCTGGTAACCCAGACTACTCTGAAACGGAGATAACCCGGTAGCAGACGAAGGAAGCGAGTTGTGAGCGTATTCTGCCCAGGGAGCTGTTCTGCCCAAGACGCAGGGTTTCTGAAAGAAAGGCTGCGTAGTATGCGACCAATCGTCTGATTGGCCCTCTCTGCTTGACCGTTAGACTGGGGATGAAACCCGGAAGAGAGACTGACGGACGCACCAATCAAACGACAGAACTCCCTCCAAAACTGTGACGTGAATTGCGGGCCTCTGTCTGAAACGGCGTCTAACGGGAGGCGTGAATTCTGAACACATTCTCGATAATGATTTGTGCCGTCTCCTTAGCGGAAGGAAGTTTAGCGAGGGAATGAAATGTGCCGCCTTAGAGAACCTATCGACAACCGTAAGAATCACAGTCTTCCCCCAGACAAAGGCAGACCGGCAATGAAGTCTAGGCGATGTGAGACCATGGTCGAGAAGGAATGGGGGAGCGGTCTGAGACGACCGGCAGGAGAGAGTTACCCGACTTAGTCTGCGCGCAGTCCGAACAAGCAGCCACGAAACGGCGCGTGTCACGCTCCTGAGTCGGCCACCAAAGCGCTGGCGAATAGACGCAAGAGTGCCTCGAACACCGGGATGACCAGCTAACTTGGCAGAGTGAGCCCACTGAAGAACAGCCAGACGAGTGGAAACAGGAACGAAAAGGAGGTTACTAGGACAAGCGCGCGGCGACGCAGTGTGCGTGAGTGCTTGCTTAACCTGTCTTTCAATTCCCAGACTGTCAACCCGACAACACGCCCATAAGGAAGAATCCCTCGGGATCAGTAGAAGCCACAGAAGAACTAAACAGACGGGATAAGGCATCAGGCTTGGTGTTCTTGCTACCCGGACGGTAAGAAATCACAAACTCGAAACGAGCGAAAAACAACGCCCAACGAGCTTGACGGGCATTAAGTCGTTTGGCAGAACGGATCTACTCAAGGTTCTTATGGTCTGTCCAAACGACAAAGAACGGTCGCCCTCAACCACTGTCGCCATTCGCCTAGGGCTAAGCGGATGGCGAGCAGTTCCACGATTACCCACATCATAGTTGCGCTCAGATGGCGACAGGCGATGAGAAAAATAAGCGCAAGGATGAACCTTATCGTCAGACTGGAAGCGCTGGGATAGAATGGCTCCCACGCCTACCTCTGAAGCGTCAACCTCGACAATGAATTGTCTAGTGACGTCAGGAGTAACGAGGATAGGGGCGGACGTAAGAAAACGTTCTTTTAGAAGATCAAAAGCTCCTAGGCGGAACCGGACCACTTAAAACACGTCTTGACAGAAGCAAGAGCTGTGAGAGGGGCAGCAACTTGACCGAAATTACGAATGAAACGCCGATAGAAATTAGCGAAACCTAAAGCGCTGCAACTCGACACGTGACCTTGGAACGGGCCAATCACTGACAGCTTGGACCTTAAGCCGGAATCCATCTGAATGCCTTCAGCGGAAATAACGGAACCGAGAAAAGTAACGGAGGAGACATGAAAAGAGCACTTCTCAGCCTTTACGTAGAGACAATTCTCTAAAAGGCGCTGTAGAACACGTCGAACGTGCTGAACATGAATCTCGAGTGACGGTGAAAAAATCAGGATATCGTCAAGATAGACAAAAACAAAGATGTTCAGCATGTCTCTCAGAACATCATTAACTAATACCTGAAAAAACAGCTGGCGCATTGGCGAGACCAAACGGCAGAACCCGGTACTCAAAATGCCCTAACGGAGTGTTAAAAACGCCGTTTTCACTCGTCCCCCTCTCTGATGCGCACGAGATGGTAAGCGTTACGAAGGTCCAACTTAGTAAAGCACCTGGCTCCCTGCAGAATCTGAAGGCTGATGACATAAGGGGAAGCGGATAACGATTCTTAACCGTTATGTCATTCAGCCTCGATAATCCACGCAGGGGCGCAGAGTACCGTCCTTCTTCTTAACAAAAAAGAACCCGCCCCCGGCCGGAGAGGAAGAAGGCACTATGGTACCGGCGTCAAGAGACACAGATAAATAATCCTCGAGAGCCTTACGTTCGGGAGCCGACAGAGAGTATAGTCTACCCGAGGAGGAGTGGTCCCCGGAAGGAGATCAATACTACAATCATACGACCGGTGAGGAGGAAGGGAGTTGGCTCGGGACCGACTGAAGACCGTGCGCAGATCATGATATTCCTCCGGCACTCTGTCAAATCGCCAGGTTCCTCCTGAGAAGTGGGGACAGAAGAAATGGGAGGGATGGCAGACATTAAGCACTTCACATGACAAGATACGTTCCAGGATAGGATAGAATTACAAGACCAATTAATAGAAGGATTATGACATACTAGCCAGGGATGACCCAAAACAACAGGTGTAAAAGGTGAACGAAAAATCAAAAAGAAATAGTCTCACTGTGGTTACCAGATACTGTGAGAGTTAAAGGTAGTGTCTCAAATCTGATACTGGGAAGATGACTACCATCTAAGGCAAACATGGGCGTAGGGCTTGTCTAACTGTCTGAAAGGAATGTTATGTTCCGAACCCATGCTTCGTCCATGAAACAACCCTCAGCCCAGAGTCAATCAAGGCACTGCATGTAGCACCCGAACCGGTCCAGCGTAGATGGACCGACATAGTAGTACAGGATCTAGATGAAGAGACCTGAGTAGTAGCGCTCACCAGTAGCCTCCGCTTACTGATGGGCTCTGGCCTCTTACTGGACATGAATTAACAAAAATGTCCATCAAATCCGCAATAGAGGCACAGGCGGTTGGTGATCCTCCGTTCCCTCTCCTTAGTCGAGATCACGAATCCCTCCCAGCTGCATGGGCTCAGTCTCAGAGCCAGAGGAGGAGATGGTTGCGATACGGAGCAGGGAAAACACCGTTGATGCGAGCTCTCTTCCACGAGCCTGGTGACGAAGATCTACCCGTCGTTCTATGCGGATGGCGAGAAGCAATCAAAGTCCACACTGAAGGAACCTCCCGAGAGAGAATCTCATCTTTGACCACTGTGTGGAGTCCCTCAGAAAACGGCGAGCAGCGCCGGCTCGTTCCAGTCACCTAGAGGCAGCAAGAGTACGAAACTCTATAGAGTAATCCGTTATGGATCGATCACCTTGGCATAGGGAAGCCAGGGCCCTAGAAGCCTCCCCACCAAAAACTGAACGGTCAAAAACCCGAATCATCTCCTCTTTAAAGTTCTGGTAATTGTTAGAACAATCAGCCCTTGCCTCCCAGATAGCTGTGCCCCACTCTCGGGCCCGGCCAGTAAGGAGTGAAATAGACGTAAGCAACCCGAGCTCTCTCACTAGAGTATGTGTTGGGTTGGAGAGAAGGCACAATATCACACTGGGTGAGAAAGGAGCGGCACTCCGTCGCTGCCCCGGAGTAGCAAGGTGGGTTATTAACCCTAGGTTCCGGAGGCTCGGCAGGCCAGGAAGTAACAGGTGGCACAAGACGAAGACTCTGGAACTGTCAGAGAGGTCGGAAACCTGAGCGGCCAGGTTCTCCACGGCATGGCGAGCAGCAGACAATTCCTGCTCGTGTCTGCCGAGCATGGCTCCTTGGATCTTGACGGCAGTGTTACGAGCCTCTGTAGTCGCTGGGTCCATTCCTTGGTCGGATCCTTCTGTTATGCAGGTGAATGAGGACCCAAGCGACTTGGCGAAAACAGAGTTTTTAATCCAGTAAGAAACTTTACAAAACAAAAAGCATAATACTACTCGTAAAGACGAGAACAGACTGGAGACTTGATCGAGAACTGCAGGTTGCCTCGGGAAGGCACTTGAACCTAGCAGACTCAGACACCTGCTCACCACGCAGCATCTGAGGGAAACACGACACGACAGGGCAAAACATAGACACAGCACGGTGAATTATAGATAAGGATCCGACGGGGCAGGAACGGAAAACAAGGAGAGAAATAGGGACTCTAATCAGGGAAAAGGATCGGGAACAGGTGTGGGAAGACTAAATGATTGATTGGGGGGAATAGGAACAGCTGGGAGCAGGGCAGACGATAGAGAGAGAGAGCGAGAGAGTGAGAGAGGGGGGGGAGAGGAGGGATAGAAAGAGGGAAAGAACCTAATAAGACCAGCAGAGGGAAACGAATAGAAGGGGAAGCACAGGGACAAGACATGATAATTAATGACAAAACATGACAACATCATTTTGAAGAGATTGGAAACCCAAATTGGTCTACACTGACAAGCATGA
>NW_025744714.1:0-6567 GCF_021184085.1 Oncorhynchus gorbuscha
TCTGTCACTCTCTCCCTCTCTTTCTCACTTGGTCGGGGTGAATGGTGTCACTCGTGAGGGGTTGTCGCTGATGAAGACAAATAATGACATACTGTATTACACCCCAGGACCCATACTCAATTAACACACTGTCAAATTAAAATAATCTAGCGGTTTATCTATGAAAAGACTGCGAGTGGTTCTAAAACGGGCCACGCCACATTAACTTCACTATCCCCTTCTCCTTCCCTTTTTATTTCCATTTTGATTTTAATGATAATAACCTGATTAAACATCGGCCATTACCAAACATATTGCGTAAGCATCTTTCATTTAGTGGAGGGAAATAGATGTGGCTGGATGTTAGGAGATTTGCTAACAGAGTCAGTTTGGGGAAGCAAGCAGTACGTGACTTTGAACTCCTGTCTCTCCATTGTATTTTGAAAAAGAAGACTCTCTCTCTCTCTCCTGACTATCCTCATGAAAGTAGCCTCTAAATTAAATTAATGGTAGTCAAACAACCTTGTTTTTATCCTTCTCCCGAGCCTGCTTTAAACTCATGGAAATAGATCACTCTGTATTTATATAGTTTATTTTACACTAGTATTATATCTTCATCTTCTCCACACCCTCTTTGCATTCATACATTTCCATTTGTAATAACTCTTTAAGAGAAGTAAAGACGAGCTTGGTTTAAAACCTAATAATACAACTGTGCTCAGTAAAACAGAGAGAGTGAGTGTTCATAGATATCAATGCATTATTCATTTGCCTTCTCTTTAAAGGAATTTTGCTGAGTTGGAGGGGCATCAGAACATGAGCCAGCTTGGTTTACTGTTTTGGTGTTGTTTCTACACAGTGTGTGATTGTTATGAATGAAAAGGGCCTGGAGTTATCTCTGACTGCGTTTCCCAATAAGAGATACTCTGGGCCCATGTGATAGCCTATACTTAGTGCCTAAGGTAATACTCTGGGCCCTTGTGATAGCCAATACTCAGCACCTGCGGTAAAAGTCTGGGCCCTATATACATCTATCTATCTAAGTATTCTTTTTTTGTTTATTTTTGACAGTCTTGAAAACTAAATCATGCATCTCAAGAGATTTCAACCCACAAAATGTAAAATAAATACATCGCTCTATCTTGCTATAACTTTTATTGTTTCCCTCTCTTTATATCTATACTATATCCATTTTATCACCCTCCCTTTGGAATGGTTGTAACAGTCTGCTTTTTTTCATTGTTATAACAGAAAATTATGAAATACTGAAATCTGCAGGTATTGTCTGTAGCTACCACTCCAGGGCAGTACAAATAAAAACCACACAACATATGTTGTCTGTGTCATGTTTTGTCATTAATTATCATGTCTTGTCCCTGTGCTTCCCATTCTATTAGTTTCCCTCTGCTGGTCTTATTAGGTTCTTTCCCTCTTTCTATCCCTCTCTCTCCCCCTCCCTCTCTCACTCTCTCGCTCTCTCTTCTCTCTATCGTTCCGTTCCTGCTCCCAGCTGTTCCTATTCCCCTAATCATCATTTAGTCTTCCCACACCTGTTCCCGATCCTTTTCCCTGATTAGAGTCCCTATTTCACTCCTTGTTTCCCGTACCTGCCCTGTCGGATCCTCATTTATAATTCACCGTGCTGTGTCTATGTTTTGCCCTGTCGTGTCGTGTTTCCCTCAGATGCTGCGTGGTGAGCAGGTGTCTGAGTCTGCTAGGTTCAAGTGCCTTCCCGAGGCAACCTGCAGTTCTCGATCAAGTCTCCAGTCTGTTCTCGTCTTTACGTGTAGTATTATGCTTTTTGTTTTGTAAAGTTTATTCTGGATTAAATACTCTGTTTTCGCCAAGTCGCTTTTGGGTCCTCATTCACCAGCATGACAGAAGGATCCGACCGAGGAATGGACCCAGCGACTACAGACGCTCGTAACACTGCCGTCGAGATCCAAGGAGCCATGCTCGGCAGACACGAGCAGGAATTGTCTGCTGCTCGCCATGCCGTGGAGAACCTGGCCGCTCAGGTTTCCGACCTCTCTGGACAGTTCCAGAGTCTTCGTCTCGTGCCACCTGTTACTTCCTGGCCTGCCGAGCCTCCAGAACCTAGGGTTAATAACCCACCTTGCTACTCCGGGCAGCCCACTGAGTGCCGCTCCTTTCTCACCCAGTGTGAGATTGTGTTCTCTCTCCAACCCAACACATACTCTAGAGAGAGAGCTCGGGTTGCTTACGTCATTTCACTCCTTACTGGCCGGGCCCGAGAGTGGGGCACAGCTATCTGGGAGGCAAGGGCTGATTGTTCTAACAATTACCAGAACTTTAAAGAGGAGATGATTCGGGTTTTGACCGTTCAGTTTTTGGTGGGGAGGCTTCTAGGGTCCTGGCTTCCCTATGCCAAGGTGATCGATCCATAACGGATTACTCTATAGAGTTTCGTACTCTTGCTGCCTCTAGTGACTGGAACGAGCCGGCGCTGCTCGCTCATTTTCTGGAGGGACTCCACACAGTGGTCAAAGATGAGATTCTCTCTCGGGAGGTTCCTTCCAGTGTGGACTCTTTGATTGCTCTCGCCATCCGCATAGAACGACGGGTAGATCTTCGTCACCAGGCTCGTGGAAGAGAGCTCGCATCAACGGTGTTTCCCTGCTCCGCATCGCAACCATCTCCCTCCTCTGGCTCTGAGACTGAGCCCATGCAGCTGGGAGGGATTCGCATCTCGACTAAGGAGAGGGAACGGAGGATCACCAACCGCCTGTGCCTCTATTGCGGATTTGATGGACATTTTGTTAATTCATGTCCAGTAAGAGGCCAGAGCCCATCAGTAAGCGGAGGGCTACTGGTGGTGCTACTACTCAGGTCTCTTCATCTAGATCTTGTACTACTATGTCGGTCCATCTACGCTGGACCGGTTCGGGTGCTACATGCAGTGCCTTGATTGACTCTGGGGCTGAGGGTTGTTTCATGGACGAAGCATGGGTTCGGAAACATAACATTCCTTTCAGACAGTTAGACAAGCCTACGCCCATGTTTGCCTTAGATGGTAGTCATCTTCCCAGTATCAGATTTGAGACACTACCTTTAACTCTCACAGTATCTGGTAACCACAGTGAGACTATTTCTTTTTTGATTTTTCGTTCACCTTTCACACCTGTTGTTTTGGGTCATCCCTGGCTAGTATGTCATAATCCTTCTATTAATTGGTCTTGTAATTCTATCCTATCCTGGAACGTATCTTGTCATGTGAAGTGCTTAATGTCTGCCATCCCTCCCATTTCTTCTGTCCCCACTTCTCAGGAGGAACCTGGCGATTTGACAGGAGTGCCGGAGGAATATCATGATCTGCGCACGGTCTTCAGTCGGTCCCGAGCCAACTCCCTTCCTCCTCACCGGTCGTATGATTGTAGTATTGATCTCCTTCCGGGGACCACTCCTCCTCGGGGTAGACTATACTCTCTGTCGGCTCCCGAACGTAAGGCTCTCGAGGATTATTTATCTGTGTCTCTTGACGCCGGTACCATAGTGCCTTCTTCCTCTCCGGCCGGGGCGGGGTTCTTTTTTGTCAAGAAGAAGGACGGTACTCTGCGCCCCTGCGTGGATTATCGAGGGCTGAATGACATAACGGTTAAGAATCGTTATCCGCTTCCCCTTATGTCATCAGCCTTCGAGATTCTGCAGGGAGCCAGGTGCTTTACTAAGTTGGACCTTCCACGCTTACCATCTCGTGCGCATCAGAGAGGGACGAGTGGAAAACGGCGTTTAACACTCCGTTAGGGCATTTTGAGTACCGGGTTCTGCCGTTTGGTCTCGCCAATGCGCCAGCTGTTTTTCAGGCATTAGTTAATGATGTTCTGAGAGACATGCTGAACATCTTTGTTTTTGTCTATCTTGACGATATCCTGATTTTTTCACCGTCACTCGAGATTCATGTTCAGCACGTTCGACGTGTTCTACAGCGCCTTTTAGAGAATTGTCTCTACGTAAAGGCTGAGAAGTGTTCTTTTCATGTCTCCTCTGTTACTTTTCTCGGTTCCGTTATTTCCGCTGAAGGCATTCAGATGGATTCCGCTAAGGTCCAAGCTGTCAGTGATTGGCCCGTTCAGGTCACGTGTCGAGTTGCAGCGCTTTTTAGGTTTCGCTAATTTCTATCGGCGTTTCATTCGTAATTTCGGTCAAGTTGCTGCCCCTCTCACAGCTCTTACTTCTGTCAAGACGTGTTTTAAGTGGTCCGGTTCCGCCCAGGGAGCTTTTGATCTTCTAAAAGAACGTTTTACGTCCGCTCCTATCCTCGTTACTCCTGACGTCACTAGACAATTCATTGTCGAGGTTGGCCTTCAGAGGTAGGCGTGGGAGCCATTCTATCCCAGCGCTTCCAGTCTGGCGATAAGGTTCATCCTTGCGCTTATTTTTCTCATCGCCTGTCGCCATCTGAGCGCAACTATGATGTGGGTAACCGTGAACTGCTCGCCATCCGCTTAGCCCTAGGCGAATGGCGACAGTGTGGTTGGAGGGCGACCGTTCCTTTTGTCGTTTGGACAGACCATAAGAACCTTGAGTACATCCGTTCTGCCAAACGACTTAATGCCCGTCAAGCTCGTTGGGCGTTGTTTTTCGCTCGTTCGAGTTTGTGATTTCTTACCGTCCGGGTAGCAAGAACACCAAGCCTGATGCCTTATCCCGTCTGTTTAGTTCTTCTGTGGCTTCTACTGATCCCGAGGGGATTCTTCCTTATGGGCGTGTTGTCGGGTTGACAGTCTGGGGAATTGAAAGACAGGTTAAGCAAGCACTCACGCACACTGCGTCGCCGCGCGCTCTGTCCTAGTAACCTCCTTTTCGTTCCTGTTTCCACTCGTCTGGCTGTTCTTCAGTGGGCTCACTCTGCCAAGTTAGCTGGTCATCCCGGTGTTCGAGGCACTCTTGCGTCTATTCGCCAGCGATTTTGGTGGCCGACTCAGGAGCGTGACACGCGCCGTTTCGTGGCTGCTTGTTCGGACTGCGCGCAGACTAAGTCGGGTAACTCTCCTCCTGCCGGTCGTCTCAGACCGCTCCCCATTCCTTCTCGACCATGGTCTCACATCGCCCTAGACTTCATTACCGGTCTGCCTTTGTCTGCGGGGGAAGACTGTGATTCTTACGGTTGTCGATAGGTTCTCTAAGGCGGCACATTTCATTCCCCTCGCTAAACTTCCTTCCGCTAAGGAGACGGCACAAATCATTATCGAGAATGTGTTCAGAATTCATGGCCTCCCGTTAGACGCCGTTTCAGACAGAGGCCCGCAATTCACGTCACAATTTTGGAGGGAGTTCTGTCGTTTGATTGGTGCGTCCGTCAGTCTCTCTTCCGGGTTTCATCCCCAGTCTAACGGTCAAGCAGAGAGGGCCAATCAGACGATTGGTCGCATACTACGCAGCCTTTCTTTCAGAAACCCTGCGTCTTGGGCAGAACAGCTCCCTGGGCAGAATACGCTCACAACTCGCTTCCTTCGTCTGCTACCGGGTTATCTCCGTTTCAGAGTAGTCTGGGTTACCAGCCTCCTCTATTCTCTTCCCAGCTTGCCGAGGTCAGCGTTCCCTCCGCTCAAGCGTTTGTCCAACGTTGTGAGCGCACCTGGAGGGTGAGGTCTGCACTTTGCCGCTACAGGGCACAGACTGTGAGAGCCGCCAATAAACGCAGGATTAAGAGTCCTAGGTATTGTTGCGGCCAGAGAGTGTGGCTTTCCACTCGCAACCTTCCTCTTACGACAGCTTCTCGTAAGTTGACTCGGTTCATTGGTCCGTTCCGTGTCTCCCAGGTCGTCAATCCTGTCGCTGTGCGACTGCTTCTTCCGCGACATCTTCGTCGCGTCCATCCTGTCTTCCATGTCTCCTGTGTTAAGCCCTTTCTTCGCACCCCCGTTCGTCTTCCCTCCCCCTCCCGTCCTTGTCGAGCGCACCTATTTACAAGGTACATAAGATCATGGACATGCGTTCTCGGGACAGGGTCACCAATACTTAGTGGATTGGGAGGGTTACGGTCCTGAGGAGAGGAGTTGGGTTCCGTCTCGGGACGTGCTGGACCGTTCACTCATTGATGATTTCCTCCGTTGCCGCCAGGATTCCTCCTCGAGTGCGCCAGGAGGCGCTCGGTGAGTGGGGGGTACTGTCATGTTTGTCATTAATTATCATGTCTTGTCCCTGTGCTTCCCATTCTATTAGTTTCCCTCTGCTGGTCTTATTAGGTTCTTTCCCTCTTTCTATCCCTCTCTCTCCCCCTCCCTCTCTCACTCTCTCGCTCTCTCTTCTCTCTATCGTTCCGTTCCTGCTCCCAGCTGTTCCTATTCCCCTAATCATCATTTAGTCTTCCCACACCTGTTCCCGATCCTTTTCCCTGATTAGAGTCCCTATTTCACTCCTTGTTTCCCGTACCTGCCCTGTCGGATCCTCATTTATAATTCACCGTGCTGTGTCTATGTTTTGCCCTGTCGTGTCGTGTTTCCCTCAGATGCTGCGTGGTGAGCAGGTGTCTGAGTCTGCTAGGTTCAAGTGCCTTCCCGAGGCAACCTGCAGTTCTCGTCAAGTCTCCAGTCTGTTCTCGTCTTTACGTGTAGTATTATGCTT
>NW_025744715.1:0-6547 GCF_021184085.1 Oncorhynchus gorbuscha
CTCATCACTCTCGTCTCAGGCTCAGCGTGAAAACAATTAGGTTACATGGAGTGAGCTGATCAGCGGTGCTGGGCTAGGAGCTGAGCTAGGTGCAAGGGTTAGGGTTTAAATTGAAGGGATCTCTCTAGCTTTAAAAAGTCAACATGATCCTCAGCAAGGTTTCTAGTACAACAGCACTCCAGCCCCCCCACCAGATTGATGTTCTGAGGCAGTTGAGGACATGGGACTCATGGGACACTGGTGAGAAAAACTGCGAAGCCTGTTGTCAAGGAGACCAACAACCCAAGCCTATCGGTAGAGAGGCTTTGTCCATTACTTATGTGCCATTGTAGTGGCGTTGCACAAGTAGGGAATAACTGTGGTCTCAGGCAAAGATGTGTCCTGATGGCGACACTTCGTTGTAAGTGTGTGATGTTACCATGACAGTCAGAAATTAACGGAAGACGGAACACAGTGCACATAGAAAGAGTAGTCGCAGTTAATGTATTAGAATACGGGTCTAACAGTGAATGCAAAATGAAGGAGAATGCATGCATGCCACATTAGTGTGCTCCACCACTGAAACTGATGATAAATTAAATGATAATTCCACTCCTGATGCACTCCTTTATTTAAAAAAATGTTTTAATTAAAAACTTCATAAAATAACAATGTGTATAGGAGACACTAGTAGTTTTTAATACTGAACACAAGGTACTGTTCATCTGTTCCTTGTAAAGAATGGAAATGTATGGTAAAAGCCCTTGTTTCCAATTCACTTATTTTAAAATGAAAACCAAGATACACACTTAAAGAAAAGGGAGAAGGTAAGGAACTTGTCTGCATTAAAAAACAAAATTGGCTAAAGAAAATTGTGACAAATAAAAAGTATACCAGTTTCATTTAGGGACCAAAACATGACAGCTGCACCATGCAGGTCGCAAAATAGTTTGGTAGGAGATTTTCGATGTACCGATTCCATGGCACATGGTTTATGAACTGATACACAAAGCGATTCTGGGATTTTCGATGTAAATTATTATACAAAATTCTTGCAACCAATAGAATGTTAAATATATGGAAGATTCAACCATCCCAGCTCTGCAGATTTTACTGAAAAGAGATCACTTGGCAGCTCGAAATCAAAACTGATGGTCTTCAGAGATACACTACACGACCAAAAGTATGTGGACACCTGCTCGTGGAACATCTCATTCCAAGATCATGGGCATTAATATGGAGAGCTTTCAACAAGATGTTGCAACATTGGTGCGGGACTGTCTTCCATTCAGCCACAGGAGCATTAGTGAGGTCGGCACTGATGTTGGGCAAATATGTCTGGCTCGCTGTCAGCGTTCCAATTCATCCCAAATGTGAAGCGTGATTCACCACTCCACCACTCCAGCCGACGCTTGACATGATTTTAGGCTTGTGTGCGGCTGCTT
The DNA here is from genome assembly GCF_021184085.1 of Oncorhynchus gorbuscha. NCBI lineage: Eukaryota > Metazoa > Chordata > Actinopteri > Salmoniformes > Salmonidae > Oncorhynchus > Oncorhynchus gorbuscha. The sequence continues at coordinate 1,425 of NW_025744715.1, forward strand.
GGCCATGGAAACCCATTTCATGAAGCTCCATTAGCTTTTTGTCCATTAAAATAACATAACATTTATAAAAAAATAAAGGTAGATATTGTTGATGTTGTTACTGATTATTGTTGCTGGAAATGGCTGATTCTTTATGGAATATCTACATAGTCAGACAGAGGCCCATTATCAGCAATCATCACTCCTGTGTCCCAATGGCAAGTTGTGTTAGCTAATCCAAGTTTATAATTTTAAAAGGCTAATTGATCATTAGAAAACACTTTTGCAATTACGTTAGCACTGTTGAAAACTGTTGTGCTGATCAAAGAAGCAATAAAACTGTCCTTCTTTAGACTAGTTGAGTATCTGAGCGTCAGCATTGTGGGTTCGATTACAGGCTTAAATGGCCAGAAACAAAGACTCTTTCTTATGAAACTCTCAGTCTATTCTTGTTCTGAGAAATTAAGGCTATTCCATGCGAGACATTGCCAAGAAACTGAACATCTCATACAACACTGTGAACTACTCCATTTACAGGGCAGCGCAAACTGGCTCTAACCAGAATAGGAAGAGGGGTAAGAGGCCCCGGTGCACAACTGAGCAAGAGGACAGGTACCTTAAAGAGTCCAGTTTGAGAAACAGACGCCTCACAAGTCCTCAACTGGCAGCTTCATTAAATTGTATCCGCAAAACACCAGTCTCAACGTCAACAGTGAAGAGGCAACTCCGGGATGCTGGCCTTCTTGGCAGAGTTGCAATGAAAAGCCATATCTCAGACTGGCCAATAAAAGGAACGTTTGAGATGGACAAAATAACACAGACACTGGACAGAGGAACTCTGCCTAGAAGGCCAGCATCCCGAGTAACTGAGACTTGTGTTTTGCGGGTGATGAGCTAACGTTAACTAGCTGGCTAGCTAGCTCACTAAGGACTTGTGGGCTCAGTGTTTTCCTAAACAAAACACAACCGGTTTTGTTCCACGAGTGCATCTGTTGTACATGACTAATCAAATTAACTGTGATCTCAGTTATAAATGTCAGCAGGGATGAAAATTAAACTAGCCCGAGGCAAGTACTTTTCAGACTGGGCTAGTAAACAATTTGCCAAACTAGCCTAACACAGCAGTGAAATGTTGTCTTTACAAACATCGCATGCCACAGATTTAGAACCTAAATGTTACCCCGGGCCAATCGAAATTGTGCTGTTTGCCAGTGCCCAAAATCCTTATATTCAATACCTGCATGTCAGTCCCTTTCAGACAATCCCCCCTATCACTGTTGGTCATCCTCAGTGACATCACTGCTGAGGGTTTTAACTTTCCTCTTGACAATTCCAATCAGAAGTACAGTCGTATAGCTCATCGCAATACTTCACCACTTCGAGCAAATAGTACCCTAGACTGTCCTGATCAATATATTTGAGCATTTCAGATCATTCCTCCATCCCAGTAGAAATGTCCCATCCATGATGCAATATTGTGTAAAACATTGAAATTGTTTATGCATCTTCTTTTCTTACTTCATGTCCCCTTTACCCCATGTTTAAGATATGAGGTGTGACATGCGGAACATCAGGCTCACCCCACGAGAAGTGGTGCATTAGCAAGGAGATCTGATTTGAAGTGATGTACTCACTCTCTCTCTCTCACTCTGGAGGTAAAACACAATTTAAACATCAAAGATATATATTTCCACTGTGCCCATGATAAAATACAATGTGACTTGTGTTGTACTACTGAATGAAACTGTGAGGAGATGCACTCAGATCAGCCTTTGTGATTGAATTTACGTTAACTCCATTACTTTGAGCAAAACTTTAATGTAATATAACCTATTCTAGGGGCATAGTGTGTGTATGAACTATGTGGAATATGTTGGACCATTGGCTTGCCTGAAAACAGGTACTGACAGGAGGAGCAATATGAGTCTGTAAGAGGTCGTCATGCTGGATGGTGATGGAGGCTTTGGTGGTCCACACAATGAAGAAGCAGGTGTCCCTTCCAGTGACGTGGTGCTCCAATACAATGTTATACTTCAGCAGTTTTCTACTGTTTTCTACTTAGACCCTTTTACTCTATTTAAGTCATTTTCAGACCATTTCAATAGTTTCAATATCCCTTCCTCTTCCCCTTCTTCTACTGTGGCTCCAGATTACCAGTTGGGTGTCTCCGGTCACAGGGTGTACATAGACACTTCTTCAAACCCACACAGCATAACCATCTTCTCTACTTTCACTATGATTTTTTAAGGCAAAACATCCCAGAGACTTAAGGCCTCATTCTACTTCTCATTAATCACACAAAAGTCATTAATCATACAAACAGCAATTATTTACAATCTATCAGTCACCCATTTTAAACTCAATTCCCTATTGTTTAAACTTTCTTACGGTTGACATTGACATTTTAAATGGAGCTCCTGGCTCACTCTTCATCCTTCAATCGCGGTCCTGAGGGTGTGATAGTAAAATACTTAAGAAAATATAAAAAACATAATAACAATGATTAGCAATGTGTGCGTGTACATATTGAAGGTGAAGTTTGAAAACAGGCCTTAATCAGTTTCACCTTGTCTTGGGGAAAATCTGCACTATATACATGTTTTAGCATCAAGGCCTTCAATGAGTGATAGGCCAGGCATGCTGCCCATGCAGCATATTCAGAATACTCTGCATCTGTCACTAGAGCATTCGAACCACACCTGCTGCACCTTCTGTTGCCACTCCTAATGCTACCGCAAGTATAGCTTCAGCTCCGAATTTGTCCCCCGCTGTGGGTTCTACTCTGGCTACTACAGAGAGGTCGAGAATCAGGTCTTTTCAGATATTCTCTGCCTGTTTCCCATTCACTTCACACTTTACTTACCAGCTAAGGCTTCTATCAACCCCTTGTGCTGGGCCACAGTTGGTATTTGTGGATTTTATTTACCCATACTCAGGTCTAGGGCATACCGCTGATCCCATCCTAAACACCTCCCCTTGGTGAAACCCTATGGGCCGTATAGACCTTAGCATCTAATGGTTGATATTCAGCAATGTTCTGACTGTTTCCTTTTGCATTAGCTTGGTCCCAGTCCTCTGAGAGGTTCGTCAAATGTTTGCTCGGCAGCAGGAATGGTGGAGAGAGTAATGGCATTGAGAGAGTGTCTAATCATACAAAACTCTGAGTTACATGCTTACTAATTGCACCCTGCAGCAGATGAGCTGCCTCTAACACAGCCAACTTCCCCTCTGGGGACATGGCTTCCTGTATACAGGAGTCAGTGGCTAGATGATCAAGGGTTGTACCTTCCTTGGTGAATCCCTCACCGTAATACTATCTCTGCGACTACTTTCATTATTCTCCTATGAGTGGCATTCAGCTTATCTTTATAGTGCTTACGACACTGTTAACGTCACAGCCCCTCCCCTACTGTGATTTATCCCCTGTATTAACTACACAGAGAGGTGATGTCATTTTCTAGACTCTTAAAACCGACTTCTACATTATATGCGCTAAGCATGTCTTCGTCTTTTTCACATTTATTTCACTCTTTCCAGTCCTAATTAAAACTAAAGCTTTTGTTTTTTGAACTCCACAGACTAAACTTACATTTGTTCCACCAGAATCTGCCACTAACACACCATAAGACTGTCCTGTGTTTCCCCCACTATGCCATTTGTACTGATGGATCTCTGTCTCATTAAACCTGAGTGGTTCCTAAACACGCCTGTAGGTAGATTTTCATCTGCTCATATCATTCCTCTTCCTCGTGATGTTTCATTAACAGAACTTTCTGATTACCATACTCTCTGCATAATGGTGTTCAGCGATGATTTCCCCCGGCAAGCTATGTTCCCCAGGGTTTGTTGCTGTCCAGAACCTTTCCTGACCACCTCACTCCCTTAGTTACTGTTCTATATGGCACAACACATGTGGAATACCACCTTCTATGAGATAGCCTTCTCCCACACTATCCCTTGATTCATCAACCTTAGCATGAGGTGTTTCAGAACTTTCGAATCTCTGTGGTTAATGATTGACCCTCTTCAAATCGAAAGCCCAACACATTATGCCAAGACAAAAGTAAGAATCTGATTTTGTTCTTCAAACTGTCTGTTCCATTTAATTCTTTCCATACCACTGTCTAAACTAATACCACGTCTAATGTACTATTCCTGTTTTCAACTGTAGCTAGCCATGTCACCTTTCCCTGTGTTTGACAACAAACACTGCTGCAACAGATTTTCTTCTGACTCTCTCTTTCGTACTTGGCAACCTACTTACCCACCCAATTCCACTCATGTGGAATACACACTTCCTCTTCCATGGGGTTAAGCCCTACTACTATGTGAAAGGTGCTCCCCATTCAGCACTACTTCCCATTTATGCCATCTGCGTGCGGTTACATTTACATTACATTTAAGTCATTTAGCAGACGCTCTATCCAGAGCGACTTACAAATTGGTGCATTCACCTTATGACATCCAGTGGAACAACCACTTTACAATAGTGCATCTAAATATTTTAAGGGGGGTGAGAAGGATTACTTTATCCTATCCTAGGTATTCCTTAAAGAGGTGGGGTTTCAGGTGTCTCCGGAAGGTGGTGATTGACTCCGCTGTCCTGGCGTCATGAGGGAGTTTGTTCCACCATTGGGGGAGCCAGAGCAGCGAACAGTTTTGACTGAGCTGAGCGGGAACTGTACTTCCTCAGTGGTAGGGAGGCGAGCAGGCCAGAGGTGGATGAACGCAGTGCCCTTATTTGGGTGTAGGGCCTGATCAGAGCCTGGAGGTACTGAGGTGCCGTTCCCCTCACAGCTCCGTAGGCAAGCACCATGGTCTTGTAGCGGATGCGAGCTTCAACTGGAAGCCAGTGGAGAGCGGAGGAGCGGGGTGACGTGAGAGAACTTGGGAAGGTTGAACACTAGACGGGCTGCGGCGTTTCTGATGAGTTGTAGTTTAATGGCACAGGCAGGGAGCCCAGCCAACAGCGAGTTGCAGTAATCCAGACGGAGATGACAAGTGCCTGGATTAGACCTGCGCCGCTTCCTGTGTGAGGCAGGGTCGTACTCTTGGATGTTGTAGAGCATGAACCTACAGGAACGGGCCACCGCCTTGATGTTAGTTGAGAACGACAGTTTGTTGTCCAGGATCATGCCAAGGTT
>NW_025744716.1:0-6532 GCF_021184085.1 Oncorhynchus gorbuscha
AGACATCTGACATACAGGCCTCGGAGCCTTCATCAGGCACCTTTCGTCTTCGATGTTCACAGCTTCTCCGTAGATCAGGCTAGATCGTCCACTACTGAAATGTAGCACCCACGTGGTGATGCTTCAGCGACTGTAAAAGCGGCAGTAAGAACACCACTCCTCAGCAGTAGACCTGAAAATCCCCCTACGAGGTGAGACTCTGCATCACCTCACACCGCAGTCCACTTCCATCTAGGAACTGGAGCTGGAAGCCAAAAGGCCAATGCTGTTGATCGGGTGTTGCTGCTGCCTCATTCAATTTGAGCTAGCTAACTAGCTAGTGAAGCAAAATATAAACTGACTTGCTATAATCAGTCCTGTAATTTCGTGGGTCACCACCAGATATTACAGTTTCTCTCTCAACAAGTTGACTTTAAAAAAAATATATATAAAAAAAATGCAATGAAAAACACTTTAAAACAATGGAATGTGTACAAAATTTACAGAGCTCTCTGTCTAGGCTACCTCACTGCGACATGGCAACCACGGAACCAAGTGTAGTTTTGTACAGTACAGTAGAGCACACTAGAGTAGAGTATAATGTACTATATTGTACAGTACTATACTGAACTCTACTGCGCTGTTCTGTGCTGCGCTATAGTGTACTGTGCTCTACTGGGATGTCCAAACTTGTGAAACATCGACGTCTATGATTGGTTCAGACCAAATCTGGTCTCGCTTGAGGCGGGGGAGCTCATTAGAATAATAACCTATGTTTAGAATAATGCCAAAACGTGCAAAGGAGGTAATTGTATTTTTCTACCTTTGTGTATCTATTGAGAATACAACACAATGATTACATCACAAAAGCATAATTATGCAATTATGTGTAGTATAGGTCAGGAACCCATGATATCATTCTGTTACCGTCATTCTGTTATCAGGTGTTAATCCACTTCACTTGCTGTAGTTGTAACGTCGGCTTCCAACTCACACTCTCAAACACATAGATCCCCTGAACGCAGCTCACTCTCCAGATCCCAATCACCTGAATTCTGATCACCTGTTCACACACCTGTATGTCATTTACACACACTATTTACTTCAGTTCTTTGCACCCCATCATTGTGGGGTATTGTTTGTTTTGATACACATCCTCACTAACGACGCCTTTTTTGCCTATTCCCTGCCTGTACTTTTGCTTAACAGATTTCCTGTCATCAACCTCTTTTCTGATCTCCCGGACTACGTTATTAGCCTTTTCCCTGCCTGTACCGTTACCTTTTTGGAGTCCCTGTGTGTGACCTTCTGCCTGCCCCTGGACCCAGCTACCTGCTTCCTCCTGTGGTCCTTTACAATTAAACACCTGCTGTGCCCTGCGCTTGAAACCAGCACTCTGTCTCCCATCGTATTCATTACAGTATTCATTTTTTTTTTAAACTCAAGGTGTCATATAGCTCACACCCGATTGTTTCTGCAGACATCTTTTAATATTCGTTCAGAGTAGATATGAGGTTTTGGAAAACTGTTACAAAACTTCATTCTGTTGCAAAACTTTACATTTGCACTGCTCTTGGAATGTTCATTGGACATTTTTGAAAGTAGTCCTTCTGCATGGATTTTTAAATCTTTGCAATCAATTGTTTTTGTTTGGCATACATTTTCTGGTGAAAATTAGAAGTCACAGTGTCGTTCTGTTACCATGGAATTTCCCACCATAGACCTGAGCGAGGGAGGGGCATTAGGCAGCATGTAGATAAGGGAGGGGTGGTTAGTCAGCATGTAGATAAGGGAGGGGTGGTTAGTCAGCATGTAGACAAGGGAGCGGGAGTTAGTCAGCAGGTAGACAAGGGAGGGGGAGTTAGTCAGCACGTAGGCAAGGGGGCGGGAGTTAGTCAGCACATAGACAACGGAGGGGGAGTTAGTCAGCACATAGACAACGGAGGGGGAGTTAGTCAGCACATAGACAACGGAGGGGAGTTAGTCAGCACATAGACAACGGAGGGGAGTTAGTCAGCACATAGACAATGGAGGGGGAGTTAGTCAGCACATAGACAAGGGAGGGGAGTTAGTCAGCACGTAGACAAGGGAGGGGGAGTTAGTCAGCACGTAGACAAGGGAGGGGAGTTAGTCAGCACGTAGACAAGGGAGGGGAGTTAGTCAGCACGTAGACAAGGGAGGGGGAGTTAGTCAGCACGTAGACAATGGAGGGGGAGTTAGTCAGCACATAGACAATGGAGAGGGAGTTAGTCAGCACATAGACAAGGGAGGGGGAGTTAGTCAGCACGTAGACAAGGGAGGGGGAGTTAGTCAGCACGTAGACAAGGGAGGGGGAGTTAGTCAGCACGTAGACAAGGGAGGGGGAGTTAGTCAGCACGTAGACAAGGTGACTTCAGTGTTAAAGACAGAGCCTTTATAAAGCTTGCCTATTTTTTATTTTGGTTAATTCACCATTTCCAACTATTTACTTGACCATGTGATCAGAAAAAGATGCACACTAACTGTATCCTGATAATCAAAAATTCCCAAATAATCAAAAACACTTTGCCCGTGATACAAAATGCCCTCGATGACTAAGAAAGGTTTTAGTGCAAATGGCTGAACTTTCCCCTACAGCGTACTCATCTTCTCAGCTAGGATATGGAAAATGAATGTGTCCCAGAGAGAAGATAGTAGAAATCTAGACTACACCACATCAGATACATACAGAGATCCGTAATCCTGACAGTAGCATGAAATCCATGTCTGGTGCCCAAATGTGGACCACAGATAAAGCTCATCCATGATGTATAGTGGTGGGTGGCGTTGGAGGTAAATCACCTGGCCCATATAGCTTTGGAGGGCCTCTGCCTAGGCGGTCTGCAGAGGAGCAGCATATAACGTGTCTCCCATGTGTCCCATCTCATCTCATCAGTACATTCGCACATCTCCATAAAAAGCAGCCTTCCGTCTAGTGACCTGACTCCACTCGACTTCAGTCCTTGACCCAGCAAGGTTCCTCCTGGCCCAACCGGGATCCTCATCCTCTGTTCTGGAACCCTTTCTCTCTTGAACCCTTTCTCTCTGGATCCATTTCCCTCTCACCGTGACAGCGAGAGGACTGACATCCTAACTACAACAGGGTCTGTAACAGAAGACCCTGAGATGTCTGTCTTCAGTCACTCCTTAGATGTACTATTTTGTTTACCTGTTGGGAGTAATGCTGTGCTGGACTCTCCTTGAGGTGCCTGTATCTCAGTGTCACATTCCATTAACGATACCAAATCTCGTAAAAGCATCATTATACAGATTTGATTTTGATTTGATTTATTAGGATCCCCATTAGCTGACGCCAATGGGAACAATTAGTCTTACTTACAGCTGTGACTAAAGTACTCATGTCCTATTCCTATACTTAGCTAGCTACATAGCCGTCTTTGTATCAAAGATAATTGTGTAGTCTAGAGCGATTTTCTAGGTTCGCTAGCCATCTATTGTCGTTCTTTTAACGCAACGTAACGTAAACAACACTGCTAGCTAGCCTGCTAGCCCCCGAATAGCAACACTGCAGAAACTATTACACTCAACGGAACGACTTGATTAGTGTAGTGTCAACAACGCACCCACTGCCAGCTGGCCTACTTCAGCAGTACTGTATCATTTTAATCATTTTAGTCAATAAGATTCTTGCTACGTAGCTTAACTTTCTGAACATTCGAGACGTGTAGTCCACTTGTCATTCCAATCTCCTTTGCATTAGCGTAGCCTCTTCTGTAGCCTGTCAACTATGTGTCTGTTTATCCCTGTTCTCTCCTCTCTGCACAGACCATACAAACGCTCCTCACCGCGTGGCCGCTGCCACCCTACTCTGGTGGTCCCAGCGCGCACGACCCACGTGGAGTTCCAGGTCTCCGGTAGCCTCTGGAACTGCCAATCTGCGGTCAACAAGGCAGAGTTCATCTCAGCCTATGCCTCCCTCCAGTCCCTCGACTTTCTTGGCACTGACGGAAACATGGATCACCACAGACAACACTGCTACTCCTACTGCTCTCTCTTCGTCCGCCCACGTGTTCTCGCACACCCGAGAGCGTCTGGTCAGCGGGGTGGTGGCACCGGGATCCTCATCTCTCCCAAGTGGTCATTCTCTTTCTCCCCTTACCCATCTGTCTATCGCCTCCTTTGAATTCCATGCTGTCACAGTTACTAGCCCTTTCAAGCTTAACATCCTTATCATTTATCGCCCTCCAGGTTCCTCGGAGAGTTCATCAATGAGCTTGATGCCTTGATAAGCTCCTTTCCTGAGGACGGCTCACCTCTCACAGTTCTGGGCGACTTTAACCTCCCACGTCTACCTTTGACTCTTTCCTCTCTGCCTCCTTCTTTCCACTCCTCTCCTCTTTTGACCTCACCCTCTCACCTTCCCCCTACTCACAAGGCAGGCAATACGCTCGACCTCATCTTTACTAGATGCTGTTCTTCCACTAACCTCATTGCAACTCCCTCCAAGTCTCCGACCACTGCCTTGTATCCTTTTCCCTCTCGCTCTCATCCAACACCTCCCACACTGCCCCTACTCGGATGGTATCGCGCCGTCCCAACCTTCGCTCTCTCTCCCCCGCTACTCTCTCCTCTTCCATCCTATCATCTCTTCCCTCCGCTCAAACCTTCTCCCACCTATCTCCTGATTCTGCCTCCTCAACCCTCCTCTCCTCCCTCTCTGCATCCCTTGACTCTCTATGTCCCCTATCCTCCAGGCCGGCTCGGTCCTCCCTCCCGCTCCGTGGCTCGATGACTCATTGCGAGCTCACAGAACAGGGCTCCGGGCAGCCGAGCGGAAATGGAGGAAAACTCGCCTCCCTGCGGACCTGGCATCCTTTCACTCCCTCCTCTCTACATTTTCCTCCTCTGTCTCTGCTGCTAAAGCCACTTTCTACCACGCTAAATTCCAAGCATCTGCCTCTAACCCTAGGAAGCTCTTTGCCACCTTCTCCTCCCTCCTGAATCCTCCGCCCCTCCCCCCCCTCCTCCTCTCTGCAGATGACTTCGTCAACCATTTTGAAAAGAAGGTCGACGACATCCGATCCTCGTTTGCTAAGTCAAACGACACCGCTGGTTCTGCTCACACTGCCCTACCCTGTGCTCTGACCTCTTTCTCCCCTCTCTCTCCAGATGAAATCTCGCGTCTTGTGACGGCCGGCCGCCCAACAACCTGCCCGCTTGACCCTATCCCTCCTCTCTTCTCCAGACCATTTCCGGAGACCTTCTCCTTACCTCACCTCGCTCATCAACTCATCCCTGACCGTTGGCTACGTCCCTTCCGTCTTCAAGAGAGCGAGAGTTGCACCCTTCTGGAAAAACCTACACTCGATCCCTCCGATGTCAACAATTACAGACCAGTATCCCTTCTTTCTTTTCTCTCCAAAACTCTTGAACGTGCCGTCCTTGGCCAGCTCTCCCGCTATCTCTCTCTGAATGACCTTCTTGATCCAAATCAGTCAGGTTTCAAGACTAGTCATTCAACTGAGACTGCTCTCCTCTGTATCACGGAGGCGCTCCGCACTGCTAAAGCTAACTCTCTCCTCTGCTCTCATCCTTCTAGATCTATCGGCTGCCTTCGATACTGTGAACCATCAGATCCTCCTCTCCACCTCTCCGAGTTGGGCATCTCCGGCGCGGCCCACGCTTGATTGCGTCCTACCTGACAGGTCGCTCCTACCAGGTGGCATGGCGAGAATCTGTCTCCTCACCACGCTCTCACCACTGGTGTCCCCCAGGGCTCTGTTCTTGGCCCTCTCCTATTCTCGCTATACACCAAGTCACTTGGCTCTGTCATAACCTCACATGGTCTCTCTTATCATTGCTATGCAGACGACACACAATTCATCTTCTCCTTTCCCCCTTCTGATGACCAGGTGGCGAATCGCATCTCTGCATGTCTGGCAGACATATCAGTGTGGATGACGGATCACCACCTCAAGCTGAACCTCGGCAAGACGGAGCTGCTCTTCCTCCCGGGAAGGACTGCCTGTTCCATGATCTCGCCATCACGGTTGACAACTCCATTGTGTCCTCCTCCCAGAGCGCCAAGAACCTTGGCGTGATCCTGGGACAACACCCTGTCGTTCTCAACTAACATCAAGGCGGTGGCCCGTTCCTGTAGGTTCATGCTCTACAACATCCGCAGAGTACGACCCTGCCTCACACAGGAAGCGGCGCAGGTCCTAATCCAGGCACTTGTCATCTCCCATCTGGATTACTGCATACCACTGAGGAAGTACAGCTCCCGCTCAGCCCAGTCAAAACTGTTCGCTGCCCTGGCCCCCAATGGTGGAACAAACTCCCTCACGACGCCAGGACAGCGGAGTCAATCACCACCTTCCGGAGACACCTGAAACCCCACCTCTTTAAGGAATACCTAGGATAGGTTAAGTAATCCCTCTCACCCCACCCCCTAAGTTTTAGATGCACTATTGTTAAGTGACTGTCCCACTGGATGTCATAAGGTGAATGCACCAATTTGTAAGTCGCTCTGGATAAGAGTGTCTGCTAAATGACTTAAATGTAAATGTTAAAT
>NW_025744717.1:0-6530 GCF_021184085.1 Oncorhynchus gorbuscha
AATAACACATATTGAATCATGTAGTAACCAAAAAGGTGATAAACTAATCTAAATATTTTTTATATTTGAGATTATTCAAAGTAGCCACCCTATGCCTTGACAGCTTTGCACACTATTGGCATTCTCTCAAGCAGCTTCATCAGGTAGTCACCTGGAATGTATTTCAAATAACAAGTGTGCCTTGTTAATAGTTAATTTGTGTAATTTCTTTCCTCCTTAATGCGTTTGAGCCAATCAGTTATGGCAAGAGCAGCTCAAATAAGCAAAGAGAAACGACAGTCCATTACTTTAAGACAATTCAGAAAATATCAAGAACATTGAAAGTTTCTTCACGTGCAGTCAAAAAAATAATGTCCTATGATGAAATGGTGCTTGAGAAGGCAGATGTTTTACGTGCCCCCAACTGATTATTATTTTTGTTTGTTTATTTGTGTTTGTAACTTTTTTAAGAACTACTTTTGTCATGCAGGTGATAGAGGACCCAAAAGCGACTTAACAGAAACAGAGTTTATTCAAGTCCAAACAGGGAATAACAGAAATCCTCTAGTCTGTAGAGGGGAATAACAAGAGAAGCGGCCACAGACTGCAGGTCGCTTCGGGTAGCGCAGGCCGTAGTAGACAGAGACACCTGCTCACACGCAGCATCTGATGAAGGCAAAAAACACGACAGGACAGGGCGAAACACAATCACAGCACGGTGAATACTAAACAAGGAACCGACGGGACAGGAACGGAACACAAAGGAATAAATAGGGACTCTAATCAGGGGAAAGGATCGGGAACAGGTGTGGGAAGACTAAATGATGATTAGGGGAATAGGAACAGCTGGGAGCAGGAGCGGGCGACAGAGAGAAGAGAGAGCGAGAGAGTGAGAGGGGGGGGAGAGAGAGGGATAGAAAGAGGAAAGAACCCAATAAGACCAGCAGAGGGAAACGAACAGAATGGGGAGCACAGGGACAAGACATGATAATAAATGACAAACATGACAGTACCCCCCACTCACCGAGCGCCTCCTGGCGCACTCGAGGAGGAATCCTGGCGGCAACGGAGGAAATCATCGATGAGTGAACGGTCCAGCACGTCCGAGACGGAACCCAACTCCTCTCCTCAGGACCGTAACCCTCCCAATCCACTAAGTATTGGTGACCCCGCCCCCGAGAACGCATGTCCATGATCTTATGTACCTTGTAAATAGGTGCGCTCGACAAGGACGGGAGGGGAGGAAGACGAACGGGGTGCGAAGAAAGGGCTTAACACAGGAGACATGGAAGACAGGATGGACGCGACGAAGATGTCGCGGAAGAAGCAATCGCACAGCGCGACAGGATTGACGACCTGGGAGACACGGAACGGACCAATGAACCGCGGAGTCAACTTACGAGAAGCTGTCGTAAGAGGAAGGTTGCGAGTGGAAAGCCACACTCTCTGGCCGCAACAATACCTTGGACTCTTAATCCTGCGTTTATTGGCGGCTCTCACAGTCTTCCCCGCAGACAAAGGCAGACCGGTAATGAAGTCTAAGGCGATGTGAGACCATGGTCGAGAAGAATGGGAGCGGTCTGAGACGACCGGCAGGAGGAGAGTTACCCGACTTAGTCTGCGCGCAGTCCGAACAAGCAGCCACGCAACGGCGCGTGTCACGCTCCTGAGTCGGCCACCAAAAGCGCTGGCGAATAGACGCAAGAGTGCCTCGAACACCGCGATGACCAGCTAACTTGGCAGAGTGAGCCCACTGAAGAACAGCCAGACGAGTGGAAACAGGAACGAAAAGGAGGTTACTAGGACAAGCGCGCGCGCGCAGTGTGCGTGAGTGCTTGCTTAACCTGTCTTTCAATTCCCCAGACTGTTAACCCGACAACACGCCCATAAGGAAGAATCCCCTCGGGATCAGTAGAAGCCACAGAAGAACTAAACAGACGGGATAAGGCATCAGGCTTGGTGTTCTTGCTACCCGGACGGTAAGAAATCACAAACTCGAAACGAGCGAAAAACAACGCCCAACGAGCTTGACGGGCATTAAGTCGTTTGGCAGAACGGATGTACTCAAGGTTCTTATGGTCTGTCCAAACGACAAAAGGAACGGTCGCCCCCTCCAACCACTGTCGCCATTCGCCTAGGGGCTAAGCGGATGGCGGCAGTTCACGGTTACCCACATCATAGTTGCGCTCAGATGGCGACAGGCGATGAGAAAAATAAGCGCAAGGATGAACCTTATCGTCAGACTGGAAGCGCTGGGATAGAATGGCTCCCACGCCTACCTCTGAAGCGTCAACCTCGACAATGAATTGTCTAGTGACGTCAGGAGTAACGAGGATAGGAGCGGACGTAAAAGCGTTCTTTTAGAAGATCAAAAGCTCCCTGGGCGGAACCGGACCACTTAAAACACGTCTTGACAGAAGTAAGAGCTGTGAGAGGGCAGCAACTTGACCCGAAATTACGAATGAAACGCCGATAGAAATTAGCGAAACCTAAAAAGCGCTGCAACTCGACACGTGACCTTGGAGCGGGCCAATCACTGACAGCTTGGACCTTAGCGGAATCCATCTGAATGCCTTCAGCGGAAATAACGGAACCGAGAAAAGTAACGGAGGAGACATGAAAAGAGCACTTCTCAGCCTTTACGTAGAGACAATTCTCTAAAGGCGCTGTAGAACACGTCAGAACGTGCTGAACATGAATCTCGAGTGACGGAGAAAAATCAGGATATCGTCAAGATAGACAAAAACAAAGATGTTCAGCATGTCTCTCAGAACATCATTAACTAATGCCTGAAAAACAGCTGGCGCATTGGCGAGACCGAACGGCAGAACCCGGTACTCAAAATGCCTAACGGAGTGTTAACGCCGTTTTCCACTCGTCCCCCTCTCTGATGCGCACGAGATGGTAAGCGTTACGAAGGTCCAACTTAGTAAAGCACCTGGCTCCCTGCAGAATCTCGAGGCTGATGACATAAGGGAAGCGGATAACGATTCTTAACCGTTATGTCATTCAGCCTCGATAATCCACGCAGGGGCGCAGAGTACCGTCCTTCTTCTTAACAAAAAAGAACCCCGCCCCGGCCGAGAAGAAGAAGGCACTATGGTACCGGCGTCAAGAGACACAGACAAATAATCCACGAGAGCCTTACGTTCGGGAGCCGACAGAGAGTATAGTCTACCTCGAGGAGGAGTGGTCCCCGGAAGGAGATCAATACTACAATCATACGACCGGTGAGGAGGAAGGGGAGTTGGCTCGGGACCGACTGAAGACCGTGCGCAGATCATGATATTCCTCCGGCACTCCTGTCAAATCGCCAGGTTCCTCCTGAGAAGTAGGGACAGAAGAAACGGGAGGGATGGCAGACATTAAACACTTCACATGACAAGAAACGTTCCAGGATAGGATAGAATTACTAGACCAATTAATAGAAGGATTATGACATACTAGCCAGGGATGACCCAAAACAACAGGTGTAAACGGTGAACGGAAAATCAAAAAAGAAATAGTCTCACTGTGGTTACCAGATACTGTGAGAGTTAAAGGTAGTGTCTCAAATTTGATACTGGGAAGATGACTACCATCTAAGGCAAACATGGGCGTAGGCTTGTCTAACGGTCTGAAAGGAATGTTATGTTTCCCGAACCCATGCTTCGTCCATGAAACAACCCTCAGCCCCAGAGTCAATCAAGGCACTGCATGTAGCACCCGAACCGGTCCAGCGTAGATGGACCGACATAGTAGTACAAGATCTAGATGAAGAGACCAGAGTAGTAGCGCTCACCAGTAGCCCTCCGCTTACTGATGGGCTCTGGCCTCTTACTGGACATGAATTAACAAAATGTCCAGCAACTCCGCAATAGAGGCACAAATCAAATCAAATCAAATCAAATTTATTTATATAGCCCTTCGTACATCAGCTGATATCTCAAAGTGCTGTACAGAAACCCAGCCTAAAACCCCAAACAGCAAACAATGCAGGTGTAAAAGCACGGTGGCTAGGAAAAACTCCCTAGAAAGGCCAAAACCTAGGAAGAAACCTAGAGAGGAACCGGGCTATGTGGGGTGGCCAGTCCTCTTCTGGCTGTGCCGGGTAGAGATTATAACAGAACATGACCAAGATGTTCAAATGTTCATAAATGACCAGCATGGTCAAATAATAATAAGGCAGAACAGTTGAAACTGGAGCAGCAGCACAGTCAGATGGACTGGGGACAGCAAGGAGCCATCATGTCAGGTAGTCCTGGGGCACGGTCCTAGGGCTCAGGTCAGTTGAAACTGGAGCAGGAGCATGGCCAGGTGGACTGGGGACAGCAAGGAGTCCTCATGTCAGGTAGTCCTGGGACATGGTCCTAGGGCCCAGGCCAGTTGAAACTGGAGCAGCAGCATGGCCAGGTGGACTGGGGACAGCAAGGAGTCATCATGTCAGGTAGTCCTGGGGCATGGTTCTAGGGCTCAGGTCCTCCGAGAGAGAGAGAAAAGAGAAGGAGAGAATTAGAGAACGCACACTTAGATTTACACAGGACACCGAATAGGACAGGAGAAGTACTCCAGATAAACAAACTGACCCTAGCCCCCGACACATAAACTACTGCAGCATAAATACTGGAGGCTGAGACAGGAGGGGTCAGGAGACACTGTGGCCCCATCCGAGGACACCCCCGGACAGGGCCAAACAGGAAGGATATAACCCCACCCACTTTGCCAAAGCACAGCCCCCACACCACTAGAGGGAAATCTTCAACCACCAACTTACCACACAGGCGGTTGGTGATCCTCCGTTCCCTCTCCTTAGTCGAGATGCGAATCCCTCCCAGCTGCATGGGCTCAGTCTCAAAGCCAGAGGAGGGAGATGGCTGCGATGCGGGAGCAGGGAAACACCGTTGGGATGCGAGCTCTTCCACGAGCCCGGTGACGAAGATCTACCCGCGTTCTATGCGGATGGCGAGAGCAATCAAAGAGTCCACATCTGAAGGAACCTCCCGGGAGAGAATCTCATCCTTAACCACTGCGTGAGTCCCTCCAGAAAACGAGCTAGTAGCGCCCGGCTCGTTCCACTCACTAGAGGCAGCAAGAGTGCGAAACTCAATAGAATAATCCGTTATGGACCGTTCACCTTGGCATAAGGAAGCCAGGGCCCTAGAAGCCTCCCTACCAAAAACTGAACGGTCAAAAACCCGAATCATCTCCTCTTTAAAGTTCTGGAACTTGTTAGAGCAATCAGCCCTTGCCTCCCAGATAGCTGTGCCCCATTCTCGAGCCCGGCCAGTAAGGAGTGAAATGACGTAAGCAACCCGAGCTCTCTCTCTAGAGTATGTGTTGGGTTGGAGAGAGAACACAATCTCACACTGCGTGAGAAAGGAGCGGCACTCAGTGGGCTGCCCGGAGTAGCAAGGTGGGTTATTAACCCTAGGTTCTGGAGGCTCGGCAGGCCAGGAAGTAACAGGTGGCATCGAGACGTAGACTCTGGAACTGTCCAGAGAGGTCGGAAACCTGAGCGGCCAGGTTCTCCACGGCATGGCGAGCAGCAGACAATTCCTGCTCGTGTCTGCCGAGCCTGGCTCCTTGGATCTTGACGGCAGTGTAACGAGCCTGAAGTCGCTGGGTCCATTCCTCGGTCGGTTCCTTCTGTCATGCAGGTGATAGAGGACCCAAAAAAGCGACTTAACAGAAACAGAGTTTATTCAAGTCCAAACAGGGAATAACAGAAATCCTCTAGTCTGTAGAGGGAATAACAAGAGAAGCGGCCACAGACTGCAGGTCGCCGGGTAGGCGCAGGCCGTAGTAGACAGAGACACCTGCTCACACGCAGCATCTGATGAAGGCAAAAAACACGACAGGACAGGGCGAAACACAATCACAGCACGGTGAATACTAAACAAGGAACCGACGGGACAGGAACGGAACACAAAGGAATAAATAGGGACTCTAATCAGGGGAAAGGATCGGGAACAGGTGTGGGAAGACTAAATGATGATTAGGGGAATAGGAACAGCTGGGAGCAGGAACGGAACGACAGAGAGAAGAGAGAGCGAGAGAGTGAGAGGGGGAGGGGGAGAGAGAGGGATAGAAAGAGGGAAAGAACCCAATAAGACCAGCAGAGGGAAACGAACAGAATGGGGAGCACAGGGACAAGACATGATAATAAATGACAAACATGACAACTTTGTAGATAATGTTGCTGATACCATCACTTATGACCAAAATTAACTTCTGGACATCAGGACTGCGATTACTCACCACGGACTGTCAGAATCATTTTTCCTTTAATGACGATATACTGCTTTCTTGGGAACAGGCCCAGATCCCTGTGATTTGCGTGAAAAGGTGGAGAGAAAGGGGCCGGAGGGCAGGCTGCCTTCTGAGAATTCAAAGGTGATCGAATAAACCCCCACTTCCTTCCATTCTGCTAGACAACATCCAATCTTTGGGTAACTAACAATGGGACATTCAAACTGACAAATTGTAATATTGTATGATTCAGGGAATCATGGCTGAACGACGACACTATCAACATACAGCTGGCTGGCTTTATGCTGCACCGGCAAGGATAG